>NC_056735.1:1364967422-1365047422 GCF_019279795.1 Protopterus annectens | reverse complement strand
TACTCCACTTGTCACTGGTCTGAAGTTGGATTTAGAGTCTGCTACTTTCACAGTGTGGGTTCGGTCAGTGAGCCAGTTGGCAACCCATCTTGTGACATAGGGATTTATACCTAGTTTAGTGAATTTGTCTATAATTCCAGAGTGGGGGATGGTGTCGAAAGCCTTGGCGAGATCTTGATAGGCTGTGTGTACCACCTTACCCTCATTTACAGCTTTGGTGACCACTTCAAAGAAGTCTATCAGGTTTAGGAGACATAATCTGCCTTTTACAAACCCGAACTGCGTAGGGTCCAGAGTTTGGAGATTACCAATGTCATTGTTTATAAGTTCCATGATAATAAACCCAACACTCTGACCCAACTTAGCACTTTTCTGGAAACTAACCATGATTTAATATAATCTGGTAAGTGAGCCGGCTTAGCCCCAAAGCTGAAAGCTGACAAATGAATGCAGATAGTCCTGACAGCCTTCTTGTGAAAACACCTAGTGTCTAAAATTTGGCAGATGAGTAAGAGGGACCAAAAGGTATAAGCACTCTGAATACTGCTAGTAAATTGAAAAAAGCATACCAGCAATGATCCATAAGCCCTTTTCATGCTGACAGACCAGGACTATGAAACCTGAAAGGATGTATCTCTTTGTCAATCAGTAATAAGGACACTGGGATGGAAAGAGATGACTTTTAAGCTTCTGGTGTCAATGCTCTGAACTTGTTCATCTGAAAATGAGAATAACAATCCACTGACTCTTTGGTTTTGAAACATGCAAAGCTCTAGAAGGCAAGTTTATTTGCAAACCACAAAGAATGAGCTGTTGTAGTAAAAACTGCACTCATTTGGACTTGGAGGTTCTACTGGAAAAATGCACTATAGCCAGGTTATCACAAAGAAACAGTATTCTGCTATCATGGATCTGGTCCTGCCACATGACCATGGTCATCCAAATAGGCATTGGTTCTAAAAATGTAATATTTGTGGGTACCTGGGAGGTCCAAGAAACCAACTAAGAGGTAGAAAACCATCAACCCTGAAAGAATGTCACCATGCTAAACCCACCGTCTGTATCAGTAAACAGAAGAAACACTGAGAAATACTGAAGAAGTAACCCAAATTTTCTGCTAATAAACAATTTTATTGTATTCTGCTCCCCCCCCCACCATGACAACATCGAAGATCTTCTTTTACACATTTATTTATTTATGTATTGTCTTTTGTTTACTGGGAAATTTCAACTGGGTACGAATCCCATTTTCAGCAGAGGCCAGGGAGAACAATCTCCACATAAAATACATATTTAGAAGGAACAACAATAAAAATTAAACATTTTAAGCATTACTTTACAGGTAGTATTGAGACAAATAGTAAAGTAATTTATCATATACTTCATAAGTTATATTATTTTGCATAAAGCAAAGACAAGTTAACATAGAATAGCTGGAGATGTTGTTTGTCTTTTCAGCTTTTCCCGGTTAGGGGTCGCCACAGCGGAACTCCGGTCTGCTAATGATTGGCAGTTGATTTTTATGGTAACGAGTTGCCAGCCTGATGCCCAACCTTCAGCAAAGGCACACCCATTGAATAGCTGGAGATACAAGAGCAATAATAATGCATATAGGTTTAGTATATGTATATCAACATTAATGAGGTTGGATGTCACTAGAGCAGGAACAGGAAATGGAGTAGGAGGAATGGTACAAGCAGAAATAATCAAGAAAAATATAAGTAGAAAAAGTTCTGATAGTAAAGAGGATGAGATAGCAGATAGGTAAGGCTTTACTAGGAAAGCTCACCCAGACTCTGCCACAGCATGTTGTGAGGGAAAGGTTAGCTTGTTTTTGCTTTCTTGTATTTTGTGTTGCTTTATTGCCTTCTTCTATTTTGTATAGTGTGATTAATTTTCTTTACACTGTTTTATATGTGGTCTGCTTTTAATTGCATATTGAAACTAGGAAAGAGACCACAGCTGTATCTCTTGTGAGATGCACAAAAAAAGCTTTTCCCTATCCTCCCATCATGGTTCTGTTGTGTTTTTAAACTTAACTGTCTTTCTAGTTACTTGGCCCTTATGTTAATTTGACCACATATATCCTTCCCTCTCCTCTTTCATTGGCTATTTTGAGTAAGCACAAATTTATCATTTTGTGAAATCACTCCCCTTCAATTATATAAATTTATTGGCCATCCCACTGTATGCCATAGAACTAGAATACAGAGTGCCTACCCCCTTTCAATCTATCTTGCTGTTTTGAAATTAGTGGCTCCCTACTTAGCTAAAGCTTAGTTCCCCCTCTGTCATGTCTAACTGCTTAGTGCACACTGCAGCTCTTAGGATATTAACCCATTTTCCATCTTACCTTTAAAATCTGAACCATCTACTTGAAGACCACCAAACATTCTTCCTCTCTGTAGTCATCTTGGGATCAGTGCTTCTGTTTTGCTCCTAGTTAGAGAAAGAGCATAGGGACATTATTTCCTGGGGACTGCTGATCACCAGAAAGCCTAATAACTGCTTTGTAGGTACCAGTTTGGAATTTGTGCTTATATTTTGCTCCTGGTGAGAGAAAGAGCAGAGTGCATAGATTCCTGACTATTTCTGGTTGGGAAGTGAGAGTCTGTGCTTGGCCTTCCTGATTAATCTGGTTGCTATTCAAGGCATCTAAAGGCTAAAACAAGCCTACAGATCCTTACACCATCTGGAACAAGACTGTGGATCACCACACAGGCTGTGGTATGTTTCTCATATTGGGATTGGTGCTACTGTTTTGCTTCTGGTGAGAGAGAAGCAAAGGTGCATTGTAATCCAGCAGAGTGGAGCTGTGGTGAGAGCAGCATTAGTAGAAGACAGTAGCCAATCAGGTGACTCCCCTCATTTCCTCATTCTCGACAAGTTAATTCTTTCTTTTCACTAAGACAGCTAGATTTGCTTCTAACGTTCCAATATCTGCCTGAACACTTTTTCCATAAATCATCAGGCTGTGCTTATTAGTTTCTCCTCAAGTCTTTGTCAGTGCTCTATATAGCCACAGGCACCTTGAGTTGGCATTTTCCCTGTAAAAGCACCATTGATATTTCACCAATGCCTAGTTGCACACAGGACAACTGGATTTGTGGTGACAAGCACTGTCCCCAGAGTTGCGAACAGGATACTCCTGACATTACTTTATATTCTCACTCCAACTGTCTAATCAATAAAAAAGGGTCTGTTGCCAAGGATATGAACTTTCACACTAGCTCCATTACCAGCTTGTTGGATATGGGCATCCTGTGGAAATGTAGAAACTGTGCAAAAAAAATTGTCTAAACAGCCAAGAAAGGACCAAATGGTAGCAAAATAAGTTGAACTAAAAGAAGAAACCAAAGGTCCAAAACCATCAGTTTTATTATATAGAGCTTTCAAGTCAACAGACTCTTCTTCAGTGTTAATTAAAACAGACAAGCTGTAGCCCGTTAATATACAAAAAGCCAGCAAATGAAAAACAATGTAATTAGTCACATACATAAACATTTAAAACATATAAAACAATAACACTATATATATAAAACAATGCATATAGTTGCTGCTAACCCTAATAATTACAAAACATAAGACTGTTTCTCTTTTAATAAAGGTTTCAAACAATTCATGGTATTTAGCCCTGGTGGATGATCAGCCCTCAAAGAAATTAATCCATTTATGCTCTTCAATTTCTGTCTTATTTATGAGGTCACCTTTCCTGTTTCCTAAAGTCATATGTGATAAAACCCGAAACCTAAAACTATGTCGTAGATCATTCATAATTACGTCTAGCCAAAGCATTAGTATTAACATTTCTGTGAATACTGATCACCCACCAGGGCTAAATACCATGAAGAGTTTGAAACTTTTATTAAAAAGGAAACATTCTTATGTATTGCAATTATTAAGGTTAGTAACTATATGCATTGTTTTATATATATTTATAAATAAATATATATATATATATATATATATATATATATATATATATATATATATATATATATATATATATATATATATATATATATGGGTCCACTATGTAATCTCGAAATACTGAAATCCCAAATTTCAGTATTTCGAAATTACATAGCCAAAAACCCAGTCACAACACAAATTCCGAAACCGCATAACCGTGAAATTTAAAACCCCGAAGGTATGCTACACATACAGCACACACATAAACACACACACAACCCCTCACCCACAATCAAATTATTCTACACTACAGATAAGCAGGGGGATAGCCCCCCTGTACCCCCCATGTGGGGGGCTGTGCCCCCCACACCCCCTACTTATATATTCTAACTCCGAGATCGCACAGACACACAAATGAAACTCATACCCATATATTTCACAGTCCCTCACACACACACATCACAGTCACAACACACACTTACACACACTAAAGGGCCTAACCAACACACTTGCACATACATACTTACCTAACGTTCCACCCATTCGTGCACACACCGCACCAGCGGAAGCGCAAAATCAACATTTCCGTGCTTCAGGATTTTGAATTTCACACTTCTGCCAGTTTCAGAACTTTGAGTTTTTGGCTATGTAATTTCGAAATACTGAAATTCGGGATTTCAGTATTTCGAGATTACATAGTGGACCCATATATATATATATATATATATATATATATATATATATATATAGAGAGAGAGAGAGAGAGAGAGAGAGAGAGAGTTGTATTGCTTTATAGGTTTTATATGTTTATACATGTGACTAATTATGTTGTTTTTCATTGCCTGGCTTTTAATATATTAATGGTCTATAGTTTGTCTGTTTTAATTTACACTGAAGAAGAGTCTGTTGACTTGAAAGCTCTGTATAATAAAATTGATGGCTTTGGACCTTTGCTTTCTTCTTTTAGTTCAACTTAATTTGCTACCATTTGGTCTTTTCTTGGCTGTTTAGACAATTTTTTTTTTTTTTGCTGTATTTGGGAAGTAATTGTCTACAGCACATCAATTTGTTTTTTTATTAGCCAGGTATACTGGGACTTCAACTGGGACTGTCTGTTCTTTCAGTCTTACTTTAGCTGCAGAGGAAAATCCATTTTTGAACATTGTTCCCCATTTCAGCAGATAGTTTGAAACTTCATCCAGTAACTACTTGGAATTGGATAATAAAAAAAAGCTACACAAACTGGAAAATCAGGTACAGAAGTATAAAAGATTGCAGTTACAAAGATTTAACTTTATGGCTTACCTAGAAGCCGGTATTCTGCCTAGAGGTTTGAGGATAACTAAAATGCCAACATATGGCAATAGTTATCCGCAGTTATTAAAAAGATGGCAAAAACGTACTCTTGAAGTGAGCTTTAATTACATGAAGCTCATGAATGATTTCTTTCTCCCTATTGAAGAGGCACTTCTGGCTAATATACAAAAAACTGAATAGGAGTTCATTGATTCACCACAATTTAATCTTGCAATCAATGACTACCAACTAATGGTAGAAAGAATTGATTGTTTTGAGTCCCAGTTAATTTCCATCAAGAAGAAGAAAAGGTTTGCTTATGATTTGAATGATTTCACTAATGGAACTGTTTTTCATTGGCCTAGAAACTCTACTCATAATAATCCATCTAATAATGCTGCAATAGCACAGTTCAGTGGCTCCTTAACTCAGTTAATCACCATACCTAATGATACAGTCAATACGGTACTTTCTAGTCAAGTTAGCAGCCAATCAGCTTGTGTGGGAACTTCGGCAGCTGACTTAGACACTTTTCCTTCAGCAACTGCATTAACGGCTAAGATATCACAGAATATAGACACTGAAGATGCAGCCATTAGTGTGGTAGTGATTAATAATTAAAGGATTTACAAAAAGAAACACAGCAGCAAGAAGAGCAGCATTCCAAAGAGCCTGTAGAATGTCTGAAAACAAGTTTTTTTGTTTCAACACCATCTACTGCACAATGGACCTTACAGCTTCAGCTTCCACTTCAGATTCCAGTTCAAGTAAGATCCAGAAGCAGGACGAGAGGAAGGAGTAGATGCAGAAGAAAAATAGACAAAGGACTAAGTACACAGATTCAGATGGGATCACAACCTTCACGAAGGTAGGACCAACCACTCAGAGCCAAGTAGTGACAAAATAGTGTATAGTACTTGTAATACTGTTTTAAATTTATCTGATATTATTCTTACTGGTGTTGAGTTGCAGTTATTAGATAAAGGATTTAGATATATCCCAGCTAAAGATGGGAATTTACTAAGAAAAACAAAAAAGTACCAAAGCTAACACAGCTGAAGGTAAAACAATAAACTTTAATGCACACAAAGGAGAGTAAGCGCTTTCACGGTGTGCTCTCACAGCTTCATCAGACTCTTCTAAGCTAGTAACAAATGCAGTTAAATAGCATAAGTTAATTAGTCAATTAAGGCACTGATAAAAGCATCAATTATCTAAGAGAAAAATGTCACAACAAGAAAGCAGGCAAATGAAACATATAAAAAAAACATAAAAATATATATAAAAAAATGTACAAAAAACAATCCTATACTCAGTGTTTGAGAGGTCTAGCTTTTAAAAAAGGCTTAAGAGAGACAACTTCATTAAGACCTGGTATTTTATAAGCATTAAGAGACAGAATCCATTTTTGCTCTGCAGATTCTGTGCGATTCCTAAGATCTCCCCCTCTTAAACTCTCAGGAATGATCTCTAGCACAAGGAATTTACAATTATGTTCCTGTCCATGACACATAATATGCTTAGCAAGAGCATTCATGTCTTTCTTGTTTCTAATGTCTCTCTGATGTTCCAATACCTTGTCTTTGAGTTGTCTATTACTCATGCCTACATAAAAAGCATGGCAGAAAGTGCAGTAACTAAAATAAACAATGTTCTTGGTCCTGCAATCAGCATAAAAGTTTGTGTCTATTTTAAAGTGCATATTGGGGTGCATGTAAGTAGGACTAGAATGTATAAACTTGCAGGCTGTGCAATTCCTGCATTTAAAAGTGCCGTCCCTCTCTGACTGTTAAACCTTGTTAAAAGTAGAAGTATTGTAACACAGACGCCTTTTCAAGGATCTGTTATTTTTAAAGGAAAAGTGTGGCACAGTCCCCGGGATTCATGAAGCTCGAAGCAAGGACGGCATTAGACTTGTGCCGACCATGTGACATAGAGATGGTGCAGCAGCACCACATGCATATTAATGAAGGCACACTGCCGTAATGGCCACGTGCATAGGAAATGTGTACGAGTGCAGGGGCGTGTTCAAGCGCTGCACGGAGGTGTGAACATGGCTGCATACCAGCAACCTAAAATGCTGACTAGTACAGCCTGCCTCTAATAGTAATCACTCCTGTTAGTGTCCGTGGATACTGAAATGTATGCAAAGCATACAAGACATCATTGAGAACACCACAATAAGAAGTAAACACAAAGGCATGTAGCTGAATATTGAGTCCCCATCCTTCAAACAAAGATATTTAAAACCCCATGCCCGTATTCCATTGTAGTGTCGCTGGTTATACCAGGTGGAAGCGAAATGCATCATGTTAGCGCGCCGCCAGTTGCCAAGCCTAGCCCAATGGTTTGGGTTACCACCTGTCCTACATTGTGAGGGACAGTCCCCTTCTAGGCAGGTGTGTCCATACCAAAATCATAATAAATGTGAAATGTCCTGCGATAGTAGGACATAATTAGGTCCCATATGTTATGTAATAGTCCCATACAGTATGTATGTCCATATATAAAATACCTATATGTTACAAGAAACAGAATAAGCAAGTAAACGAAACAGAATAAGCAACTACACTGCTACAACAATAAAAGCTTATATGTAGGCATGAAATTAAAGTACTATCCTTTGTAATGACCGTGGGTATGTGTTGGCCTGTAAACTCAGATGTGTGCCAAGAAAATGTCCCATCCAGGTCATATGAAATGGTGGCAACCCTACCAATGTTCAGAGCATTCGCCCAATATCTGCCCATTCACGGTCCAAGTCGTCCTTGTCAGGACAGCCCACAGATGAATGGGTATTACCCGGGTCTACCTACCATGTCATAAAAGATAAGTATTTGTGAGTACCTATGTGTGTGAAGTATAGCATGTGGACGATCTGAAATGTTGGTGACCTCACAACCATATTGGTCCCAGAGATATATAGTGTACGCAATGTGTTCTGTTGACTGTGCCATGGGCCATCAACTAGAGAAGGGATGAATGTTGTTTGTGGAATATGGGGGTGGGGGGTTATGGGTAATGTAATAATTTGCCAAGGGGAGACTGGGTGGGATGCACAATAGGTGAACTGGAGGTCTACAAGGGAGCAGTGGGTGAATCAGGAAGATAACCAGAGAACAACTATACACATTCACAATACAATCCCACAAACATGTGAACATTAAAATGTGCAATACACATGTACAAAAACGTTACCGGCACATACCCACATAATGGTCTGGCCTGAACTGAGTCATCCAACCCCAACACACCTGGATACATAACTGAATACCCATCATCCCCTTCACAGCACACCCCCCCCCTTCCTGAACATCCACCAAAACCAGCCATACTCAGGCTACTAGATAGGCGCGGTCATATCTGCACATAGTGACCCCTACCCATATCTAGTAGGCAGTCTCACACTAGGGAGTCTTAGGATTGCAAACTATGTATCCCTTGCATGTATAACCCTACCTTACAGCCATAAAGCAAAGATGGTCATTGGTCCCCACAATTTTTGGATATCCCTCATGGGATCTATATCTGTTCTAAACATTAGACTTGGTGTCATGACATGACGTCCAGTCCTGTATACATCTGGACACAAGTTGTATGAGCAGTAGTTGTCCACAAGACTGCTCAGCCTCCAGCTGGTCCTGCAGAACCTACGACCTTTGATTAAACACCTGATCATGATGCACGTCTCCCCACGTGCATTATTGGGAATATATACCTTACACATTCGCATAGTGGCAGTTGGATATAGGGTGCTTAAGGCGCTTTAAAGCAGACATAAGTAGGGTTACCACCTGCCCCACCTTTCGAGGGATTAAACACCTGACCGTGATGCATGTCTCCCCATGTGCATTATTGGGAATATATACCTTACACATTCGCATAGTGGCAGTCGGATATAGGGTACTTAAGGTGCTGTAAAGCAGATGTAAGTAGGGTTACCACCTGCCCCACCTTGTGAGGGATGTCCCCTTTTTGAGCAGTTTTGTCCAGACCAGATATAATACAATGGCAAATGCCCTGTGATTGTAGGAAATATGTCCCATATTTCATGTAACAGTTGCATAAAACAGTTATTTATGTAAAATACTCAGTTACAAGAAACAGATTAAGCAAACAAACCGCTACAAGAATAAGTGTTCATTTAGGCAAATAAGTAAAGTTCTAACCTTTGTACTGACCGTGGGTATGTGTCAGCCTGTAAAATCTGATGTGTGTCCCGAAAATGCCCCACATTGGTCATACGAAAAGGTGGCAACCTGAGACGTAAGTGGGTATGCAAGCGTGTATGCGTAACAGTAGGTGGCGGTGATTCAACGGTATGGGAAATGTAAATGAGTATGTAGGTGTATATGCATGTGTATGTACAGACCGATATATACACACACACACACACACACACATATATATATATATATATATATATAAATATATGTAGATATGAAGAATGAACATGGTCACAATATAGGAAATCCCTGTAATAGTTAGTGCTGTTATATATCAGGATGGCCATAGGTTAGAACACCTCTGCATCCCCAACCACAGGTAGGACGCTAAAAGTGGAACAAACAATTTCCACTTGCTAAGTCTGACTTTCAAGTAGGTACAGGACAGTCCTGGTCCCAAGTCAGATAAGCCTAAACACAGAAGACCATAAGAACACCCTGACAATCAAACGCACGTATGTGCCAGGACTATAGGCTTTGGAGGTCTGAATATCCTTGGAGTGAGTCAACATGCGGCACGAGTCCAGAGCAGTAGGGAATAGGGAATGGCGCATGTGTAGTAGTGCATTTTTCCCAACAGGTAAATGGATGCCTGCTGTGTAAGTGAAGTGATGAGGCGTGTTTTCGGGTAACTATGCACCATGGGTATACATATAAATGAGGCAGAACACCAATAGTGTAGTGGTTAGAGCATCCGCCTAATGAAAAGGCATTCACAGTTCAAGGTCGACAATAGCACATATAATTTTCCTTGTGGAATGAATGTTGCTCTGCTGTAAAACCGACATTTAAACATGTAAAGGTGAACGTGTGTATCCCATGGGAGTATTAACCAGATCCTTTCAATCAAAGTGGTATTATCATAATGTATAAGGCACAAATAAGCACAAATAAGCGACAGTAAACATATGTAATGCACAGTATGCATAGGCAAGTGTGCCTACGCGGGTGTAAGCAGCTCCCAGCATAGGAAATGTATGTTTGTATGTACAGATGTAATATATATACACACACACACACACACACACACACACATATATATATATATATATATATATATAGACACACACACATACACACACACACACACACACACACACACACACACACACACATATATGTGTGTATAGATAGATATCTACATACATGAGAAATATATATATATATATATATATATATATATATATATATATATATATATATATATATACATACACACACACACACACACACACACACACACACACATATATATATATATATATATATATATATATATATATATATATATATATATAACAGCAAGATATGAATATACATGTATGAGTACATATGCAGATATGTCTGTATATATTAATGTAAATATATATATATATGTTACAGTAAATATACACATGTCTATACCTAGGTTATGTTACAGCAGTTACGGGTAACATGTTTAGACTGGGCATATGTTGGTGGGAGGTCCACTCAACAAACGTCTACTTACCACCCCCCCACCTCCCCAGCTAGGCCGGTGAGACATACAGACACGCAGTAAAGGTAAATACAACACTGCTTCCCAGACTACTGGCAGGAAACTACCAGTGGGAGAGATCTACAAGGTCTACACTTTAAACATGGACAGCAACGTCCCTTGTGGGACACCAAAAATTTGGTACCTTCAACCAATGGGGGAACACCATTACGACCAGGATGTAGCTGTACACGGAACAGTAGGTTGTGCAAGCCTGATAACACATAGGTTGACACAACGTATGACATGTGTCCTAACACAGGGAGAGTGGGAAGTGTGTAGGGGTGTGTTCATATCCCACCTGTTTCCACCTGTGCCCACAGTAAGGATGAGTGCTGTAGAGTAGTGGCAGGTGGGGGAACCATGGGTATGCCATTATGAGGCTAGGCATGCAGGTGCTGGCTGGCAGACACATATTAGAACTGCCCCATGGGTGTAAGTAATATTCCGATGTGGGTATAACAGATGCCCATACCTCCCAAACTGTAAGAGCACATCTACTGGACAGTCCGTAAACCATTGGGGGAATACATAGGGACCATATCATTGAACTGTCTCCGATTACCAGGGATGTCTGTGATTACAAATCAGAATCTTAACACAGTCCCAACTAAACCATCCTAGAACTAGTGATATTAGGAGAAAAGGTGGTGGAATACAGGTAATGAATAATGACAACATGTAAGAGTCATAAACTGCATGCACCTCAGACAATGTGTATGAATACATATGTGCTCCGTGTCCGTCAATGTGTCAGGTTAATAGCACCAACCTTCTAAATGTGTCCCTGAGGTCGTCATGCAGTGTCCCTGATTCAGTGTTTATTCTTCCCCATTCGTATGAAAGGTCTCATAGTGAGAGAAGCGCATGTTCCGCTGACTACCTTAGACAGTTGATAGAATAATAGGTTTGGGGTTACCACCTGTCCACCTTTGTGAGGGACCCTCTCCTGTGGGCAATTGTGTCCTGCATAATAACTGTAATTAAGGCAAATGTCCTGTGATTTAGGGCAAAGACTACCTATTTTGTCTGTAGTAGTAGCATAAAACAATTATGTTCCTCTGAAACACCTAAATGTTATAGGTAACAGTATAAGCAACTATAATGCTACAAGAGTAACCTTTTATTTAGGCAAAACAGTGAAGTACACCTCTTTCTACTGGCTGTGGGTGTGTTGCCCTGCAAAGTCTGATGTCTCTACATACAGGCCCTATAGGGTTGCCACCTTTCCAAATGGCCAGAGTGGGACATGTTCTGTAGAAATGTCGGACATTCCAGGGCTAAACATACCTACAGTAATGCATAGTACAGGATTACACTTACATGCACAAATAAAAGGTTAATCTAGTTGCATTTGAATTGCTTATGCTACTTCACATAACATATAGAAGTGTCATATATAAAATAACTGTTGCATGCAATTATTAATGAAACATAGAATATAATAATGTCCTGTAATCTGGACATGTGCTATGTCTTGATTATTTTCGCACTGTCCCTCGCAAAGTGGGACAGGTGGTAATCCTAAAGTCCTACCTTGGCCAATTGAGAAGGTGGCAAACCTATAATAGGTATGCGGTAACATGACCCATCTGACGGATGTGGCTACCACAACCCAACTAATCATTTGTAATGCAGGGTGTTGGTTCCCATGTATCAGCCAGATGGGAGCAGAGTGTATGCAGAACACACAAATATGATTAATTCACCTGACAGGCCGCTGATTCCGTACAGTCGAACGCCATGCGGTCGCCTAATGGGCAGCCATTCCCAATACTGTAGTCATGTAGTCCAATGGGATAGGCATTACAAGGTGGGAGCAGATTGTAAGAGGAACACACAGTTATGAATGATTCACCGGACAGGCCACTGATTCTATACAGTCGAACACCATGCGGTCGCCTAATGGGCAGCCATTCCCAATACTGTAGTCAGGAGTGGCCTTAGGTCAACTGGTGCCCTAGGCAGAGGGCACACTGGCACCCCCCACCACACCACCCAGTGCCTCCATCCTAGTCTACCTACACCAAATAAATACTGGTAAAGTGCCCCCACTAAAGCGGTGCCCTAGGGGCCACTTAGTTGGCCACTGCCTAAGGCTGGCTATGAGTGTAGTCATGTAGTCCGATGTGATAGCATCACAAGGTATGCCTAAGAGGAACACATGAATATGAATGATTCTTCGGACAGGCTGCTGATTCCGTACAGTTGAATACCATGCTGTCACCTAATAGGCAGCCATTTCTGATACTGTATTCATGTATTCTGATATAATAGGCATCACAAGGTGGGAGCACATTGTATGAGGTATACACAAATATGATTGTGTCACTGGACAGGCCGCTGATTCCTTACAGTTGAAAGCGATGCCGTCGCCTAACAGGTGGCCAATCCTGATACTGGAATCATGTAGTACGATGTAATAGGCATCACAAGGTAATATTGTGGTCCTCGCTCACACCCAGGGGTGTGAGTGACAGATGCAAGCACCAATGCCGGTGCATTAGCAAGTGCGGGATCGAGCGGGTGTAAGCGTGTTTGGCTACCAGTATGCGAGTATTGCATTGGTTAAGCAATGTAGAGGCTAATCGAGCGTAAGAGGCTGCAACCAGAGGATATCATACAGCGCAGTCATTCAACAGTATAGGAATGTATCCCATCATGTAGATGTACATGTGAGTGTTTATGTCCAGCATGTAGGTACATACATATATAGAGATGTATCAGGGACATACCATGTGGCAACAAAGCATTACAAACTAATGAAACGGGAAACACCAGCAACGCCTGTATTATGTAGTGGTGTTGCTCTATGTGATCATAAGACTCCCTTAGATAGACATGTGTCAGTCATACATGCAAATAGTTGTACATTGGCTGTATACATCACTCTGTGAATGTAATGTACATTAACACAACAGTACCTTTCCAATTATTATGTGTGAGCAGTACTCTTGCAATGTGCTGTGTGCAACATCATCATCATGATAAAGGTAAATGGGGTAACCATAGAGGGACCAGTAGTGTTTTGTGTACAATGGGGTCATCCTCCTCACATGTACCTGGACCATGTAGGAGTGATGTGCATACCAGGACCGTGCGCCTGAGGGACAGTGGTGAGGATAACAGTAGTATGTTATGATGCATATTACAAGGGTTTCATGTGTCCAGTGGGCACGTGTGTGTAATGGACTGCTATGTATAGGGTAGATGATGTCCTAGGAGCTGAATGGCCTTATGTGTCCATAGGTGAGGGTCAGATGTTGAGGAAGGAGTGTAGGTATGGCCGTGGAGGACAGGTAGGAGCACAGAAATGACAGCATACAGCATTGGTATATGACACATGTGGGGGGGATACACCTGGATGGGGATGGGTCTTCAGCATTCAAAAGCCTATGGGAACAGTGGGACGGAGGTCTCCTGCCAATGGGCAACTGCCACTGCACCTACACAGCTGCAAAGGAGGCAGTGCTGGGGGCTGTCCAGGAGGGGGCAGCATCACCCTGTAAATGTGACACTCCACCCTTGAACTGGCGTATCTGGCTTCATAACCCTTAGGGAGCCACCTACGCAACATGTCCGGGACCGCACGACAGCAGATATGTACCTGTCTGGTCCCGCTCTCAAGGGGGACATGCTCCATCCTCAGTGGTGGTACCACCAGAAGGTGGTGAAGAGCCAACAGAGGTTGATGTTAATGGCTGGGCCCCAGATGTGCTAGTGCCCAGTGCGATGGTCAGCTGAAGTGGGACAGGAGGATCTGCCGGGACCTACCAACCCATTCAGCCTATGGTGTTGCATTTTAAACCCACATATGGCTTAGTGATAGACAACAGCATACAGGATTACCTATGACAGTATTCATAGATATCACCAGCAACCCAACACAACAAATGGTATACATTTGCAGAGGGAGCACAACACATGCATATATACCGCATGGCAATTGTACAATGTGTAGTAAACATGTGACCGCAGCTATGAACAGTTGCCCATCATTGGCTTGTCACTGGGAATCCCACACAGTGTCAGTCAAACCACTGTCTCATGTGACACATGTCCAGTCATTGATGCGATGGCAGTAACACATCCCTATCATCATGTACTGTCTGCAATCCCCACACCATGCTTCTGCTGTGCACAGAAGTGTGTAACACAGAAAACAAATGGCTGCACACACACACTGACCTGTTCACAGATGGCCCTACAGACGGGGTTCCCTCATGAACAGAGTACTGTCATGTCTGTATTTTAACATGCAGAATAGCCATTACCACACACATGTTAAACAGGCAGCAGTCTCAATGCAGCATAGCTACACTTATATACTGTAGTTGTGTGGCACATAACCCTCCTGTCATTAGGCTATTTCCCACTGTGGAAAATGATTGAGGTACATCCAGATATCATCTGCGATGCCATGTCAGAACACCACATCCAGGTACCACTCACAGCGACTGTCATGGCCAGATAATAACATGTTTCCCTAGATAGTGCACTGTGTTTATCATGCGGATGGCTATGGGAACACCATCACAGCTGTACTATACGCAATCAGCTAGAGAAGGACTGCAATAGGTGCAGAGGCCATCACCTGACCATTTCCATCTGTTACAATACACATGCTGCTGCTGTGCAGGTGTACACCTTCACATCCACCAGAGAGTGTGTGTGTGTGTGTGTGTGTGTGTGTGTGTGTGTGTGTGTGTGTGGGACAGGCAATGTACACCAGGGAAGGGCTTGTAGACTTAACCATAAGCATCATCTGCCACACGCTGAATAGTACAGGGGCAAACCCCTGACTACTCATTACTATTACATGTGTATGATGTTACTACATGTGCCACAGAGGCAGCATGTTGCAGTGCTGTAAGAACATGTGTGTAGGTGAGTAAGTGCCATCTGCAAAAGATATAGTAGACATACATTAGGTGTGGCACACATGTCAGTCCATGTGAACGGATGCCATTGTCACCACAACCACACTCTAATGGATACACATTGACACCTTTGCCAGGGTGGCAAATACACAATGTAACTACTTAGTTTGCCACACCGCAGTAATGCACAGGACCACATGCACCACAGGGGATATATGGAGGTTCTATGGGCTAGGGCATGTGAAAGTTCTTGACAACTGTTGGTATGCCAATGAGGTTTATACTGGGAGTGACTGTGGTGGGACCCTCACAACCAACACGCAGACACAGAGTGCCAGTTCTGTCATGCAGGTATGCATTGCTCCATAGGTGTGTAGTGTTTGGCTGTGCAAGATGGCTGTACAAGTCTGGGTGAGGGGTAATCCTTGCCATCGTGTCACCTGACAATGGTGTGCAGTGCAGGGGTGTAGTGTCTGCAATGTCCCACACAGATGGCTACTGCATTATCTGGCCTGACATCCTGGTTACCAATGTGTAGGGCCATAGCTTTGCAATGAATGCCATGTCTGTGTTTGATAGTCCTTCACATGGACATTGCCTGGGATGTGCATGTCCCACAATACTGTACAGTGACATGTACAGGTGTACCTGGTTTGGCAGACACATGTAGTGTACACAGCCTGTTATACCCCGATATGCCAATACTGGCCTGGTGTGGTGAAACCTGCTTATAGTGAGCAGGTCGGCTCTGCACCTGCATGGATAGAATGGACAGGTATTCCATGGTGTCAGTGGCATGGGTCCATACAGGGCACGTGTGTACAGCATTGTCTGGCCTTAGTGGATCACATATGATGGCACCACATATGTTGCAGCCATTCAGTGTAGAACATAGTGAAGACACAATGTCCACATATATGTGCCTATTGTACCGCTGTACAGGGTGCCATGTCCTCTGCAGGCCACTGTGGTCACACCATACCTACTATCTGTCCTCAATGTGCATGTTACTAGCAACATAGTGGGATATCTTAGGCAAGGTTATATGTGCATGGCACATGGGTGCGGGACATATACTGGGTACTAGTACGGCTGCATACTTAGTTCACCAGCTCTTTTGCCAGATGTATGGATATGGCTTACCAACACAGTGCCGTGGCTGACTGACAGCTGTACTCCTCGTGAGGTGAACAATGTGTCATAAGACGGATACTATATAGGAAAACTACAAAACCCGCTCCCAAACATGTCCAATGGTAAGCCAATCATGGCCACCTCTACACAAGCTCTGACAGACAAACACACACTTGCCATCTCCTGAATACAAACCCCTACCATATCACACTGCAGCAACACGCATTTAGGGCACACACTACAGCGAATACTACAAAGCACTGTACTTGTCTCACGCAGACACACACACACAGTTGGCATGTCTGGGATTAGAACACCGATCTAACTACTTTACTACACTACCTCATTACTCAGTTAAAAAATGTGCTACCGAGATTACTGGGACATAGCACTCCCAGAGGTGCATTTGTAGATGGGTGATATCATCGGCCTTGATAACGGTGGGTATAAGAAATATATGGAGCGTGAGCAGTATAAAAGCATTACTCAGTCCTCAGGCAAACAGGGACACACACATGGCAAGTGTGGGACTAGAACACCGACTTAAATACTTTATTACAATTCAGCATTACGCAGTTACAGAATGCGCTACTGAGATTACTGGGACACAACACTCCCAGAGATGCATTTGTAGATGGGTGACATCATCGGCCTTGATAACGATGGGTATAAGAAATGTATGGAGTGTGAGCAGTATAAAGGTATTGCTCAGTCCTGAGGACACACACACACACACACACACACACACACACACGCACACACACACACAGAGCATGTGTGGGACTAGAACACTAACCTAACTACTTTATTACACTACAGCATTACGCAGTTAGAGAATGCGTTACCGAGATTACTGGGACACAGCACTCTGAGAGGTATATTTGTAGATGGGTGACATCATCGGCCTTGATAACTGTGGGTATAAGAAATATATGGAGCGTGATCAGTATAAAAACATTACTCAGTCCTCAGGGACACACATACACAGCAAGTGTGGGACTAGAACACCAACCTAACTACTTTATTACATTACAGCATTACACAGTTACAGAATGCACTACCAAGATTACTGAGACACTGCACTCCCAGAGGTGTATTTGTAGATGGGTGACATCATCGGCCTTGATAACGGTGGGTATAAGAAATGCATGAAGCATGAGCAGTATAAAAGCATTACTCAGTCCTCAGGCAAATGGGGACACACACACACACAGCAAGTGTGGGACTAGGACACCAACCTAACTACTTTATTACACTACAGCATTACGCAGTTAGAGAATGCGTTACCGAGATAACTGGGACACAGCACTCCCAGAGGTGTATTTGTAGATGGGTGACATCATCGGCCTTGCTAACGGTGGGTATAAGAAATGTATGGAATGTGAGCAGTATAAAGGTATTACTCAGTCCTCGGGGAAACAGACACACACACACACACACACACACACACACACACACACACACACACACGGCAAGTGTGAGACTAGAACACCGACATAACTACTTTAGTACACTACAGCATTAAGCAGTCACAGAATGCACTACCGAGATTACTGGAACGCAGCACTTCCAGAGGTGTATTTGTAGATGGGTGACATGATTGGCCTTGCTGATGGTGGGTATAAGAAATGTATGGAGTGTGAGCAGTAGAAAGGTATTACTCAGTCCTCAGGGACACACACACATGGTAAGTGTGGGATTAGAAAACTGATCTAATTACTTTATTACACTACAGCATTACGCAGTTACAGAATGCACTACCGAGATTACTGGGACACAGCACTCCCAGAGGTGTACTTGTAGATGGATGATTTCATCAGCCTTAATAACAGTGGGTATAAGAAATGTATGGAATGTGAGCAGTATAAAAGTATTACTCAGTCCTCAGGCAAACGGGGACACACACACATACACGGCAAGTGTAGGACTAAAACACCGACCTAACTACGTTATTACACTACAGCATTACGCAGTTATAGAATGCGCTACCAAGATTACTGGGACACAGCATTCCCAGAGGTGTATTTGTAGATGGGTGACATTATCGGCCTTGCTAACGGTGGGTATAAGAAATGTATGGAGTGTGAGCAGTATAAAGGTATTACTCAGTCCTCAGGCAAACGGGGACAAACACACACGTCAAGTGTGGGACTAGAACACAGACCTAACTACTTTATTACACTACAGCATTATGCAGTTATAGAAAGCGCTACCAAGATTACTGGGGCACAGCACTCCCAGAGGTGTACCTGTAGATGGGTGACATCATCGGCCTTTATAACGGTGGGTATAAAAAATGTATGGAGCGTGAGCAGTATAAAAGTATTACTCAGTCGTCAGGCAAGCTGGGACGCACACACACATACATGGCAAGTGTAGGACTAGAACACCTACCTAACTACTTTATTACACTACAGCACTACGCAGTTAAAGAACGCGTTTCCAAAATTACTGAGACACAACACTCCTAGTGGTATATTTGTAGATGGGTGACATCATTGGCCTTGATAACGGTGGGTATAAGAAATGTATGGAGCATGAGCAGTATAAAAGCATTACTCAGTCCTCAGGCAAACTGGGACACACACACGGCAAGTGTGGGACTAGAACACCTACCTAACTACTTTATCACACTACAGCATTACACAGTTACAGAACACGATACTGAGATTACTGGGACACAGTCCTCCCAGAGGTGTATTTCTAGATGGGTGACATCATCGGCCTTGCTAATGGTGTGTATAAGAAATGTATGGAGTGTGGGCAGTCTAAATGCAATTTAGAGTCCACCGGCAAATGGACACACACACACACACACACACACACACACACACACACACACACACACACACACACACACACACACACATACACACACACACGCCAGTGGCGGGTAAGGAGCACCTGCCTATTTACAGATTACTATTACAATACTACATACTTATGAATCACGCCACACAGACTGCACATGTCAAGGCTGTCATTATGACTGTCTGAGAATGCGGACATCAACAGGGATGCTGGCATTTAAGATGTACATACCTGTGAACCTGTGTATTTAAAGTAGGAATCCATCCTGACCTGGAGTATGCCCATCTGTGGAATGGATGACTGCTACCACTATACAGGGTTACAATGGCCATGCCCATACACAGAGACACATAACCGACACAAGGTGTCACTGGGCATGCTCACACACTTAGTAGCACAGGATTGTTCGGAAGGCACTATGTGTCCATCTACACAAGGATACACTGGGCATGCTCATACTCCTAGTAGCACAGGGCTGACTGGCATGCACTCTGATGCTAAACATGGAGGGCCACAGTGGCCATGATATTACAGGTAGACATAAAGAACATATTGTAATGGGCTCTGGTGTTAGTAGTTGTCATTGTTAGTGGGAACGCTGTTCTACATATATTTGACACCGGTCTTTTACACAACATCTGCTGTCATTCTGGGATGACATGGCTGACAGTAGGCAGGCCTTTGTCACATATCACATGCATCCATGATACAAGGGAGAGTGGATATTACCCAAGTCGTATCCACCCACATGGTGCCATTCCAAGGCAAATGTCCTAAACACAGGTTAACTCCCATACACCTACAGGACAACTGCATTGTTTTCTTATGCTAACCAGTGCTAGATGTGTAGCATCCATATTCACAGCTGGTCACTGTAGACCCAACAATGGGGAGTACTGACATCTGTGCAGTGAGGAACACCTGGCTGATGTCTCTGTAGTGCACAATAGCACTACCACCATATACCTCAGAACCTAGCACTACCACCATATACCTCAGAACCAGACATGTGGGCCATAACACAGGTACGGACTGCTCCAGGTGGTGTACCCACATACATAAAGGCCACTCACATGTACTGACTGGTCCCCCCACGAAAGGCATCACAGATGAGCCATGTGCAGGACACAGTGTCACATGCTGCATTCTAGGATGTAAACTGCAGACACCACCATGCCCTCGGACCACCAACATGCAACCATATATATTGTATGACATAGACAAGTACACCACCATGTGACCCTTGACCTGTGTACTGTACTAAGGTCTACATCAACTGTAGAGAGTACACATGTACTGACACAGTTGCATCATGTGTTATGCAATGCAATGATACCACTGTCTGTGATCAGGTCAGCTGTACACATACCAGGGGCCCTCAGTACTTGCCACTATTAGCAGATGTCTGTTGCTGTACACCAGTACACGCCCTCATGTTTGGATATGACATACATGTACCTGCCCTGTGTATATACATGCCACACACAACATACCTGTAAATAGCATAGTTGTTGTAGTCCTTTGTGCAAACAGGTGGCTACAGCCATTACACACATGCACATGGAATGTAGGTCCATGGCTGCTGAATACTAACAGTACATAAGGTGTGATATCAATGTTGACAGAGGTAACATCCCCTCTGTACTGGTCACCCATCATATCATACAACAGTCCATGTGTCATGTATGTCATTACACATATCCACCAACTGCAATGCCTACAAACATGACCAAATGTCAGAATTGTAGGACCTACATACCTGTACACGTAGTGTTGTGCGTTCAGATAACATACGTGTGCAGTTGCTGATGTATGCAGGTGGCATGTATCCTAGTACATAATGCAGCTGCATGCAGCCTCAACATTGCCAACTGTATATGGTGATATGCTGAATGTACAGAAAGATGTACCACCGGTATGAACAGATGTGTTGAAATAACTAAGTGGTGGGGCATCTTTGCAGATGAATGTTTGTGGTGGACAGCTCACAGGTGTGTCACAAGCAGTCCTGCAATACCCTGTGTAACTGGTAAGTAATGGTTTCATTAATTAAAGGATATAACACACAACTTAGACAGTGGTCAGGGTGACAGCGAAGGTAATTCACTTGACACCTGTTAATAGATATGACATCCCTAGTGCATATATCAGCACTGTTGGCACAGGAAGCGCCAGTACAGTTTGTAACACGTGCAATACTGCTGTATGTCTGACATACATAACATGAGCTAGGCAGTCTAAGATTCACAGTACTGGCATGTGTGGTTGCGTGTGTGTCCATATATATCACGTATTGTGGGGAATACATCTCAATTGTTACTCACTCAACTGGACACTAGTGTACACATCTGTACAGACTGCAATGTAGAAAGCAGGACATAGGCAGGGGCGTGTATCTCACACGTGAGGTATCTGTATGTGCATGACATAGGTGTATTAATTACTGAATGTCACAGTGTGTGCATGTAGGGCTGACTGGTCCCTGGGGTGAGGATGTATGTTACCATACTGAACTGATAAGACCCCTCCTACCATCCAGGTGACACATTCTACTATCCATGTTGATGTCCCCGATCTTAGGCTGTACTGACTACCTGTACATGTGTATTCTCTGTGGCACGTCCTGTAGGTGCACAGTACTGTAATGATGATTTGCACATAGGCAGAGGTCCTCATCCCACCAGTAGCAACTGTGTGCGAGTGTGTGTTACTGTGTCGGTGAAGCCATGAGTGTGTGTGTGTGTTACAGTGTCACTGAATACATGTGTGTCAATACCTGAGTGTGTGGGTGCATCCTGTCATGGGAACATGTATTACTGATTCCCATTGAGGCATCACACTTCCCACTGGCCTCAACCCTTGTAATCAGCTAGACCACTCTCTTACCTCACCACTCCATGTAACTGTACCTGTGATGTCACCCTTTATGGATATCACATCTGTGGTCACAGTAGCTTAATACACAGCTGTCATGCTCTTAAAATGGTAGATGTGTTTGTAACGTGGGACATTCTCACTGCTACGTGGCAGCTACATGGTGCATGCTGGTATATTCATACATACCTGTGAGTAGTCCATATTGACATATGGGACACTTAATTGCAAACACTGACAGCCACTGGCACGTGCGAGTAGACCTGAAGAATGACAGCAGAACATCATGACCAACATGCATTTACTGTTGTTACACAAGACACATACTGTTAACAGCATTGTACACCTGTACTACATGGTATATCTGCTGCCTGTCAACAGTCCTCAACATTTGTAAACTACACATATCATTCTAGTCTGTTCACCCTGTGCATCAGACCATATGAGCATGTCCCTGCACTGATGGTGTGGATGTCAGGGATGCGGCACAGGCATCATCATATGCACAGGGTGTTAATGTTTGCCGGAGGACTAGGCTGCACTGTAGTTACACAAGACACATACTGTTAACAGTATTGTACACCTGTACTACATGATATATCTGCTGCCTGTCAACAGTCCTCAACATTTGTAAACTACACATATCATCCTAGTCTGTTCACTCTGTGCATCAGACTATATGAGCATGTCCCTGCACCGATGATGTGGATGTCAGGGATGCAGTACAGGCATCACCATACGCACAGGGTTTTAATGTTTGCCAGAGGCCTAGGCTGCACCATTGGATGACATCATGTGTGTGGGTTTGGGCCTTTGATCTAATTGGGCGTGTGTGGATGTTATGCATGTGTGTGTTGTGGTGACCTACATATGTGTCCAGTGTTTGCGTGTATGTCTGCACACAGTTCTCCCATGTGTTTGGCTTACACAGGGGTATTATTGACAGCTGCAGACTGTGCAGGCAAGGTTTTACAGTTCATGGTGTCAGATGATGGACATGTGACTTGTGCCTGCCAGTGGTTGCCCGGGCACTACCAGACAGAGGTACAGATTGGGTACTGTTTGATGTCACTTGTCCACTGGAACTGTGTCCCTGTTGGGACTGTCCCGGGCCACGTGCATGTGGCCTGCTGTGTTGTGGTGTGGACAGCACAGCACCAGATGCACTGCTGCTGCTACTGCCACTATGGCAGTGGGCATGTGAGGTAACTCATACACGTAGACCTGACACAGGTAATGTAGCAGGCCTACTTCCACGTGCCCGATGCCTCACTCCTACCAGATGTTCCAACACAGAGAGCTCATGCTCGCGGATTGTCATGCCACGGTCAAGGACTCCAACCATGTCACCCAACCGTCTATCCAAAGCATCAGCAATCTGCTGTTGAGCATTTACCATTGCCTGGATGCTGTTGTTTAAAGAATGGACAGCAGCCCTCTGTAGCCTCTGATCTTCTCTGTTGTGCCATTCAGCATGTGCCTGTGCCTCCATTACAGCCTGAAACATGTGTCTGGTGACACCAGTTGCTGTGCTCTGTCGTGCAGGAGCATGTTGGCCAGAGGTCCTCCTACAAGCAGCACTGACCACGTGCCTGTGTGAGGCACCACCAGTAGTTTGGCTGACACCATGTTGTGCAGGCACACCTTCCATAGCCCCCACACTTTCCTGTTCCAAGCTACCATGAGCCAACTGTCCTTCTTCTTTGGCCACTGGTGATGGAGTATGTGCAGGTATGGGATCTGTGTGCGGGGATGAGGTGGATATAGATGGAATGGCAACCAATGGCACAGTTTCAGCTCCTGACAATTCTGCCTGTGTCCCAATCATACGTTCATCATCACTGCTAGAGTCTGTGGGGACACTAACATCAGATGTACCGCAGGAGGGCAATGCACCTACATCACCTGTGAGGGCAGACAAGAACTGTACATTACAATCTATACAATAGACACACACACAGACACACATGCATATGATATGACAGAAGGCATGCAACATGCATGTGATATGGCAGATGGCATGCAGCACAGACAATAATAGTGGTAGTTATCATACATCCCTAGGTTGCACACAATGGCATGCATGTGTCATAGCAGACGGCATGCAAATTACACAATCATAGTAGTGGTTAGCATACATCCCTGTGTTACACCATGTGGACCAGCACAGGTTAACAGTACACCTGCCTGATGTGTGGCATATGACCTTGATAATCACATGTGATCTGCTGATGTGTGCAATGACATGCATACATGTTTAACACAATGGTGTCCTGTCAAATATACAGTGGGGCAATGGTGTACCAATTCAGTGTTGTCTGTCCGCCCTACAGATATACTTGCAAATTTAGCTGATGTGCATGGCCATTGCAGGGAATCATGAGGCGTCTCTAGTGCTATACAGTGTGAGTTACAGACAGGGTTCATAGCCATGACTGTGTTCAGATACAATACATATATACTGTGGAATGTGACCACGTCACTGAGGTGTATACACACTAAACCATGATGTGGAAGTTGTGACACAGGTCACTGATGGGTATACAGATGACACCCCTGCACATCTGCAACCATATTGCTGCAGCCTGGCAACTATGGACAGACATGGCGAACACGTCGGTACACCATGTCCCACATGACATCTGTGTATCACAAACAAACATGAGGAGCTAGTATGGCATTTATGTCCAATGCCAGCACCGAGAATGTACTGTATCTGTGGCCTGATGTGGATACTGTACAGGTGACTGCTGTCATGTTACAACACCCTCAAGATGTTCAACACATCTTATGTGGTGGATTGATGTTATGTCTACACAAGATGTGCACAGGCCTGTAGGATGTCTAGCGTTCCACATCTACATTATGACCATTATACAAAGGCCATGGTTGAACCATGTGTAGCCTTTGTATGACAGGGTGTACACACTAGCACAACACGTCTACTACGTGTGTTGCTCCATGTCTCTGGCCATCCTCCATGGCCATGTGTGTACATGTGTTGTCCAAATTATTGTGATCTATTTCATATGTCTGTGTTGTCCCATATGACATATATGCTCCACTGACAACAGGGTTATGCAGATAAAGGGTGGTATGTGGGATATGTTTTCAGGTTAGGTATGCAGTGTAGCAGCCAGGTTAATAGATGTCATGGACATGTCAAGATAGCACATCACATTGTGTGACATTCATAGCAGGGCTATGATCCACACCGGTGAAACCTGTGTGATGGCCATACTCCAGCCCACTGTGTAGTACTGTTTGTATTCTCCACATGTGTAGATCAGATCTGTTGTACGTCCATAAAGTGAACAGCACCACCACCATTGTATGCACAGCTGTCAACACATCTGGCAATAAAGTTTGTGAGGATTCATGTCGGTGAGATGATTTACATAGTTTGCAAGTGTTGCACATGGGTAGTCATTGTGATGCATTCCAGGTCCAACCTGTATATTGTGACAGGACCATACATTATGTGTATATTATGTGTACATGTTGTGAATGACCACATGGCAGATAGATTTGTGCATTATGGTTCCTGATAAATAATAACACTCTCACCTGCAATGGGCTGCTGTCACAGCAGAACACCAGAGGCACCTAAATAGGAGTAACACAGCAGTATGAGCATAATCCACCCCTGTATAAAGGCTACAGGGAGCAATGTGCATAACACATACACCAGTACATTAGACTATACTATGGTGTATACACATGTGTGCATACACAGAGTAGCATACTATAGTATGCGGCATGTATGTATACATGCCTTGCATATGATGCTACATTCTATATTGTACAGTGACACATGCAACTATATGGAATATAGTTATTATAGGTGCAGTACTGACTTACCAGGCAACTCCAGGCTCAGTGGTTGAGAGACACCCACCTGAACAATATCGGCTAAGGCTTGTGGATGTGGTTCTGCAGGTGTCCCCAGGTTGGCCAGTAACTCCTCGGTACGTGTGACTGGGGGCTGGGTTGGTGGTCCACCACCTGTTGCACCTTGTTCCCTGGCGATTGAATTTGCATGCTGTTTTGCCCGTCTAATGAGGTCTGTACAGTGTCTGCACACCTGCTGGTATGTGCAGTTGTGGCCACCCACATCATTAATCCTCCTGTGAAGTTCCATCCACAGGGCATCCCACTGTTGTGCATCCTGTGGCACATGGCTGAACAGGATATCATGATTGTCGAGTAGGTATGGGATGAGGGCCTCATCCTCCAAGCATGTAAAAGGGGGAAGCCTTGCACGTGGCATACCTGGAAGACATAATGATGGAGACAGGTCACAGTAACTCACAGAGACATACAGAGCTACAGCTGAACATGCATGTGTATTGCATTAATTCAGTTTAAATAGTTGTATTTGCAAACCTAAATGACACTGACGTGTTTGCGTCACACACATGTGACACTCAATGTTGAGTGGATATTATCACCATATATGTGTGTGTGTGTCACCTGATTACATTGCTCATACTCCATGTGGTTGCTGTCTTGATGTGGGCATGCCTTTTTGCCTGTACTGGTGTTCCTACCTATCAGCACATGGCTGGATGTGTCCACATTAATGCAGTTGACCTTGATGCAGTGTATATGTCACATATAAGGACTTACACTGCCTTAACAGACATGACCTGTGACCCTGCAGACATGCTCACATAAGGCTTTACATGTATGTGTTCTGCCATATACATCTACACGGCACTGTACAGTGATTCAACATCTTGCCATGTATCACCTGTGGTGCACATGTGATACACATGGGACACTGGCTAGCCAGATGGTATTTGCAGGGATGGATATCAACTATAGCATGTACAGTCAAAGTCAACTAGTGGGCTATATGCCATGGGCCATGTATGAATATAGGATGAAAGGTTACCTGGCAGTAGCCGACAGGCGGGTATGTGGGGCCAGGTGGAGCAGTGCCACATTACTGATCCACAGGGTTAATGATACATATACCATGCAGTCATCACACCATGTCTGAGAAGGGAGCGATGTGCAGCTTTAATGGACAGGAATGCATAGTATGGCAGGACTATGTCAAGTGTATGGGACAAGGATCTGTCCAGCATGTGGTAGGTGGATGTCCATGAAGTATGTGTTCAAGATCAGTATGAGCACGTGTAGCATGTCCAACATCACTGGGTTGGACATGGATTTATTCAGGGTATGCATCATGCTACATAGTGGAGATGGGGAATGGGAAGGCTGGTGTAGGCCATCTGCACATGGCCAATACACCTTAAAGGAAATATGTGATCTGATATGGGTCACTTGAGTGTTCTGTATGGCTGGACAATGATCTCTATATTCACGAATGGCACCCTATCATTATTAGGGTTGCCACATATGACTACCTGACAGGTGTGGTGACGTAGCTATCACAGGAAAGACAACTGTCCAGCTGCATCCCTCACACACAAGTGTTCATTATGTTGACCGCTGCCTAGGTGGTAGTTCATGGGTACAGGGTTATTAACAAAGGGGTGACAATGCGAGTCAGCTATTGCTCCTAGGTCATAGTCATTTGCATACTTCAATAGACAGATGCCTTCTGTTTGTCTGTGAGGTATGGACTACAATGAGGGGGAATAAAATTCATTAACCCTGACATACTGTAGCTGCCACTGGTGTGAAGATCACACATTATTCACTCACATTCTGTAGTGTTGGTTCTGCCAGCAGTCCTGTTGCAAAACACTCCTGTGACATAGAATGTACATCTAGTATACCAAGTGTAGGTGGTACACAGTATGGGTGATGATGTCCTATGACCTGGCAAGGTTATGATATGCAGTGTGACATCAACCATACTGTCATATACGTCTGTACTACTGACATCACTTAAGTGATAAAGGTTCATGGCCTTCCAGGCAAGACTCAGCAGGGTAGTAGTAAAGTACTTCCCATTATCAGTGTCGTCTCCCCCTTTGTGGGTTGTGATACCTGCTGGTGTGCACCATTCAGTGTGTACGCAATCTGACATGGAGCTATGTTTTACATGATGTGTATGTGGAGAGCATCTTGTTTTGCCATATGTGTATGATACAATCTGTGATGTGGGCAGGTCCCATGCAGACTGAGTGCAGCTTGTACCTGCATAGTTGTGGGTACAGGGGCCCTGTGGTGTACATGGATATATGCTTGTGTACCTGTTGGGGGGAGGGGGCCATGTGTTTATATTATCCAAGACCCTATCTGGATTGCTTACTCATGCTAAGCACTTTTTCAGGACTTGTAAACACTATGTAAGCTAATAATTACTATAGCACTCAGTCTTCCTCATTACCTACAGGTAAGGGTGAACAGGTTTTGTACATACTTTTCTCACTTGCGTAGAGTAATGTAGCTCTTTAACTCACTTTCCTCACTTATCTAGGTGTGTAGTTTCAGTGTTCTCACCTGTCTATCTGATAAATCTAGACATCTTGAGGCAATGTACACATTGCTTCATGTACACAGACAAGCCTCTCCTCCTACCACCCAACACTACAACCTGTGAGAGATGCATTCATCTAGCCAAACTGGAGGTAAAGGTCTCTCCAACCAAGCCTGACCCTGACTGTCATGTGGAGAAGGTACACAGTTGCACAACACCACACTCATTACATAAGTCTCACTGAATCTACCCCACCATTAACTGGGAAAACTAATCGTGTACCAACACATTAGCTCAACGGTTTCTGGAATTAATAAACACCAATTCCCTGACTCAACATATCCACACACCCACCAGGGGCAACAATATCCTAGGCCTACTCATTACCAACATGAGTGACTAGTGCTCCACACGTGAAGCCAACTCCTCGTTGGTCCGATCAGACCATGTGCTGAACACCATTGATATCCACAACCCGCACCTACCCCCCATTAAGGGAACCACAGTATAATATGTCTACAAGGCCAACTACATGCTTCTTAAGACAGATGTGGTGGACGTCATGACACCCATGCAGATGGACAGTATTGTTACAACTGCTGAATCCTACACAAATGCACTCTATAAGCACTTACAGGAGTGCATGGCTTGTGCTATCCCAAACAGAACCAGGGCGCTATACTCCTAATTAATTAAAACAATTTGGTGGTCCTCTGCCATAAACATATTGTACTACAGGAGGAAGACACTGTTGCAAATGAGAGTACAATACCATGCATGGAGGAGATCTCTGGCCAGCCTCAGTAATAAGGTGAGATCCCTTATAAGATCCTCCAAAGCTAGCTATGAAAACTATAACACAACTAATACCAACAACAACCACAAAACATTCTATAGCTATCTCACATATCTCGATGTTAACAACCAGATCTGCTCTAAGTTACAGCACAAAGGCACGAACATTACAGAAACAATTGATATTGGCAACATCCTAGCAGATTCCTCTCAAAGCTGCACACTCTAAAGGCAATATCACAGCATCCATGGGACCGGACAACATCCCAGGCTGCATTTTACATGAACCTCAGATGGTACTGTCTCCCCACCTAAGCACCATGTTCAATAATAGCCTCATATTGGGCATAGTGCCCTCTGAATGGTGCACAGCAACAGTTATCCCACTCCACAAAGGTGGCGCCACAATGGACCACAGGACCTATTTCTCTATAGGCCTGACTAGCCTGGTCTGCAAGGCTATGATGCACATCATGGATCACTGTCACAGAGACATTGGGTAACTCCCAACCTTTGACCCCTCCCTGTTTGGCATTGTTAAGGCCGGACCATGCCTCCTAAACCTGGTGGACTTCTTAGAGACAGTTACTAAGGCATTAGATGAGGGTAAAGAGGTCCACACAGTCTACATAGATCTCTCAAAGGCTTTCAACACCATTCCTCCTTCTGGTATTATCTGAACATTAACCCCTACGTTATGTGATGGTTTACAAAGTGGCTCATGGACAGAACCCACACGGTGGGAGTTGCATATCCGAGGACCGACTGTATACCAGTTACAACTGATGACCCCAGGGCTCAGTCCTAGGAACCCCTCATGTTCAGTATATACTTCTCTGATGTACAGACAAGCACAGGAGGGTCTTGGCTGAAAAGGTTTGCAGATGACTGCAAACTAGGGGATATAATTGTTTCCCCAGCTGTTACAGACACTCTCTGGAAGGGTCACACTAATACGGATACCTGGTGTTAATATCATGGCATCAATCTGAATGCCTAAAAGTGCATAGTCATCCCCTTTGGATATAACTAATTACCCAAGGACTACCACATAGGTGCTAGTCCCCTACATACAGAAAAGGTAATACGGGATCTGGAAACCCCAGTAGATAGCAATCTCTCCTTCAATACCCATAATGACAAGGTGGTTAGAATATCCTTCTACATGGCCACCTAATCTCTAATGGGTTTATAGCTAGATCAGAGGGGCCATTGTGACTCTACACATGTCATATTAGACCCATTAAAGGATAGAACACCCCATTTGGGATATATCTTACAAGACAACTGCAACAGCTTGGAAGACCACACCAGTACCACACCAAGAGGATTACTGACCTCAAACAGATGACCTATGCAGCCCAACCTATGAAACTCCAGCTATACTCAGTTGCATACCACATACTCAAAGGTGATCTCTGCTTGACATACAAGGCCCATGTCCAACCCTGTATTGCTGGATATGCTCCACCTAAACAGAAGTTCCTGAGAGCCACATGCTCTGGGGATATACACCTAACCACAACGATGAGTAGGACGTGCTGGATGGATAGATTCCTGACCTGGACACTCCCTATGCTTTGGAACATGATTCCAATGTACATCAGGCAGGGCTCCTCATGAGCACTCTTCAAGGGAAACCTTGACATGTGGATGGGAGACAGACATGTACCCCGGGGATCACTGCAGTGGCTCTACTGGACAGATGCACAGGGAACTATTGGCTCTGTCGTTCAGAGGAACAGGGAACCAACCTATGGGGGTGGAAAAAGCCAACACACGCTAGCTAGGCTTACAGATACCCTTGGTAAGACAGCCTAGTACCTACCTTTGCACATATTACATGTCTTATGTGCATGGATAGTTAAATAGCTCTTCCATTTTACTTTGCTATCATGCTGATAAACTGTCGGCTCACTAAAAGACATATGTATCCTGCTATTGTGTATTGTAAATGCCAATTGACATAACTAATGTGTGCCTAACATTACAGTAATGCTATGTAGCTTGTAATACATATCTGCCTACAATACTGTACATTACACAGTTATTGGCATAATATCCCACAATGCAAATCATACTTGCACAGTGGCCCAACCTTCCACATGTTATTCTCTGTAATACACCCATACATATGGCTACAGTTACAATATATCAACATATACTATCCCCTGTTATAGCACATACTTGTTGGACCAGCCCTGCCACTGACATCAGCTGGTGAGGAGTATTTCTGTTCAAAGCCCTTATATAGCATCCCTTGTGGTGTATGCAGTGTTTGCCTTGTGACCTACAGCAGTACACACAAATACTACAAGCATTACTATCCTCAACAATACATCACTACAAGATAACTGTTTCCACTATATAGATTGCGTGCACTTTAAATACTACAGAACAGTACTACATACACAGACATACTGACTGTTCTACATACCTTATTAGTAACCTGAGGTGTCGTTAACTGTTGATTCAATCCTTTTTGGTTTGTGTTTCAATGTTCTTTGTAACTTTCCACTGGTATATACGGATGGTTTGAATGTGTGATAACACATCCTTTTCTAGCTACAGATCGGAAACATGTGGTATCCTGTCCACCGATTGCTGTTCCAAAGTAGTTAATTGGATGCACATCAGCTGTGCAGCTACTCCATTAGCCGATACCATGGCAACAGTGGTGTATAAGTGAGTACTCCTTTTGTGCGTTGTCTATTTGCCTTACTTTCGAGGGAGACAGCCTAGATGTATTATTGTGATATATTTCAACAGCTATATGGAGACACACAGAGATATATTAGCTTCATGACTCCCATGGACTGTGTGTAATGGCTAGACGATTTAGTTCTACATGTGAGTACAGCTGTTATATTTCGGAACAGTGCTACTTATGCAGGGTTTGTTTGTACCTGATACTTCTGCAAATGTTTAAGTCTGGCAAGGATGTTTGGCCAGCTCAAGGCCATATGGCAATGCATGAACTGTTATGTGCTGTACAGTGTGCTCACCAGACATCCTTGATTTGGTGTACAAGTGTAGCATACTGTGCTGTTACTCACTAATTGCTAACACATCCCGGTGTACGCACAACCCTCTGAAACAGGATTAGTGCAAACAAACCCTATTACATCAGCAACTGTTCCATTGTATAACAGCAGCTATTTTACATAGGGCCATGTTAGTGTGTCTCTGACAAGGTATATTAAGGCTTCTGCAGATGTCGTACAGTGTGTGAATGATTTGTGATGTTATTACAGTTTGTATTGTAATATGTTTGGGTGTGGGGGTGATGTCGGTGGGTGTGCTTAGCAGATGCAGGTGTGTAGGAACTGCTTTTATACATAATCACTATGTGCATGAGGGTTCCTTCCCTATTTGAACACCTATCCTTTTGTGGACTAATACAATGGTAATTGTAGGCTGATTCATTAAGGCACTGTTATGTGGTTCCTGTATAGCATGCAGGTGATGTTAGTCCTTGAATCCCTTCGGTAATACATCTGAATGTAATAACGTGTTGCTACATGATAGCTGTGTATTTCTGTCAAAGGTATTTGCAGTCATCATAGTTGTGTTGGTGACTGACCCTCTTTGGCTAAGGTTGCCACCTTTTCATATGGCCATAGTGGGACCTTTTCGGGACACACATTTGATTTTACAGGCCGACACAAACCCATGGTTAGTACAAGGGATAGAACTTTCCTTTCTTACTTAATTATAAGCTTATTCTTGTAGCAGTTTAGTTGTTTATCCTGTTTCCTGTAACATGTAGGTATTTTAAATACAGAAATAAGTATTGTATGCAACTATTACAGTACATATGGGTCATAATTATGTCCTGCAATCCCAGGACATTTGCCACGTTTAATATATTTGGTCAGGACACAACCGCCCAAAGAAGGAGTGTCCCTCGCAAAGTGGGACAGGTGGTAACACTATCATTGGCTCATGACCATAGCACATATTTGTAATAGTGTATAGGCATATACTCTCCATATCCTTTGTTCATAAAGGTTGGTAGTGGCAGAATATGTGATTGCTATGGTCTATGTTATACACATATATGAACACTTCAACTGCTGTATACGGGAGAGATATGGAATCCCGAAACCACAGTGTTCCGATGCACACAGTACCGGGACCAGACTCCCATACCCTTCATTACCGACATTGACAGTAACTCGCGAAGGTAACATGAACATGGAACACATACATGCACACATAGACACACTGCTACCCAACACATCCAAACAAACCATCCTACACTACGTATGAGCAGGTGGCCAAGCCCCCTACACCCCCCATGTAGGTGCCTGCGCCCCCCCACACCAACCCCTACTTTAATATGGGTCTATATTATAACATCGAATTTTATAAAGTTTGAATGTTATAATATCGAACCAGTTTTGTCGAATACTGAAAACATCGAAGGTGCAGGACACCAAATTCTTTCCCAGGGAAAGAATTTGGTGGGCCATTGCTGTTGCTTTGCTGTTTTCAGCATTCGATATGTTGGAACGTTACAGGTCGGGTTCAGGTAAGTGTGCGATTGTGTGTAGGTTAGGGTTAGGGGGCGGGTTAGGTGAGTTAGTGTTAGGGAGTGGGTCAGGTAAGTGTGCGGTTGTGTGGACGTTAGGGTTAGGGCCAGTGGCGGCTGGTGACTTCAAATCAAAGGGGGGCTGCAGGAGACAGCTGAATGGGTGGGGTCAATGGGAAGGGGTGTGGTCAACTAGAAAGGGGAGGAGCTATGCTCAAAACCACAAAAACTAAATATACTGCCCTGGGTGCCAAACTGTCATTATGAGAGTCCAATCAAGACAAAATGAAGTGTAGAAGAATAAAAATATTTCAATGCATTGGCTGCATGACAGCTTAATATCTAGATGGAAACAAAAAAGGTTGTGAGGCATCAAAAAATAAATTACTTTTTTTTAAATGCATTAATGGAATGCCAGTCAAAATCAAGTATAAGAAAAACAAGCAGCACTCAACTCAAACCACTTCTTGCACTGCAGTTCTAATTATAATTTATATTCAGCTTTATTAAAGTACCAAGTAACATGCTGAAAGTAGAAATCTCTGATGCCCCCACTTGTAAAAATGTTCCTTATCCAAAAAAAGACCTGCTGCCTGACATCTACTTATTTCATGGGGAAAACATGATCAAAGTAAAAAATGAAAAGCAAACAAGAAATAAGCTCAAGATACATTGCTTAAAAGGAGTACTGTACATGTTATGGACCACACTAAAAGGATTACTATACAGGTTATGGACCACACAATTGGCATACTCTTTACGGGTAAAGCCTGCAGAGATGACTGGAAGTCTCCAAGTGTAATGAGACTCTTAAAATAATGTAATCCTGTCTTTTATTACAAATACTGGCATATGCATTTCAATACCCAAGGCTTATACATTATCTAGTTAAGTATTCTCTACATGGCAACAGAAAGGCTTTCAATGTTGGCAAATCTTTAACAGTATGCTTATTAAAGCTTACTTGCATCTTGCAATCTCAGCCAAGCTTACCTAATGGTCATTAAAGTATTGCTACTTAAACACAGAGCAACAGGCACTTTGGGTAATAAGCATAAATCAACAGTACAAAAAATATGACAGAAACCAGACCATTCTGTAAAAATCAAGGACAGATAAAAAGCCACTCTAGTACTTGTGTCTACCTTGGATGGGGGGATACTCTGCACATTTACACTGCATAACTACTCCTTGCCTTGCTTCGACACATCCAGAGTCACTACATGGGGGAGTGGGGTGCAACAAGTATGTCACAGTTTGAAATGTCTCTGGCTGACTTGTGATGGCCCTGACACATTTGTCATACCTCTCAACCTCAGAGCAAGACATCTGAACAAAGCCATACAAAGAAATGGGACAAAGGCCCAAAAATAAGGACAATTTTTAAAATATTGCTCTTATAAACTTAGAAAGATAATAGAGGTCTTGCATTAGTATGAATTTTCTGAATGGTATGACATCTGAAACTCAAATGTCTGTCATTATTTTCTAACTTCAGTCTTTAATGATTTGTCACTAATTTGCCAAAAAAAACACAATTTTATGAAAAATGGACCAAAAATGTGATGTAAAAATATAAAATAGGAACACAATACAGCTGGGAACCTGTCAAAGAAGGGATACTTTAATATTAGTACTGCTAACTTGAGCAGCTGACAAAATAAAAGAATCTACATGCATTTCTGAAATAAAAGTAATCTAACTGATTATTACAGTTATTTCTTAATTATAAACCCTCCATGTTTTCTTCCAAAATTGCTATTTTGCGGAGGGATCATTAGGGGAAGAGCAACATTTTGAGCCAAAATCAGGGACAGTTGAGAGGTTTGGCTATGCCTAATTCTATAAAGCAATTTATTTAAATGTACCTCTCAACTTGTTAATGCAATAAATCTGAACAAGGCCAAATATATTTGGGGAACATATAAACAGTACTAAAAATTGCTCTTGTATAAACTGAGACAGTTGATAGAACAGGTCTTACTTTAGCATGCATTTTTCTGAAGGTTATGAAGTCTGAAACTCAATGTGTCATTATTTAGTCACTTAATTCCTAAATGATTTGCCAGAAAAACACAAATTTTATGAGGAACAAACCAAAAATAAGAAGCAAAAAAATCTATTCATTCTTTGAAAATCTGGACAGCTGGGAGGTATGGTTCAGCTGGGGCTGCCTAAGTTTGCCGCCCTTCCCCCTCACAAAACCATGATCGAATGGAGCCTCCCCCTGTAGCCATTCCAATGATCCATTACTTGGCTATTTCACTCCATTTACCATAAACACTAACGTGCATACTGATTTACTTCTATGATTATTTGAACTTCATTTGAAAGTTTTATTTTACAGCACAAACACTAAGACATCTGCTAAACAAACTTGGCATTAAAACTTCTCTGCCATTGAAACTCACATTAATTGAAACAACATTGAAACCCACATTCAGAGAAAATACATTTTACCCGTGGCAGATAAAGATTAATTCTGGGCTGTTTTCAAATCATAGGCCCCTTGCATATGAAATATACATGTGCTCTTAGATACACCTTCCTATTGCTTTGAACATTTTTCCAGTAAACAATGAAACAAAACGCATGCACCAATGACAAAACTGCCCAATTCAGAACATTTCCATCATAAAAGTCTACTCAAACTTCTACAGTCCACTATTATCAGTAAATATGCACACTTCTACAGTACACCATTATCAGTAAATATGCACAATCTCTGAAGTAATAAAAAAGTAATCTAAATAATTCCACATTAAATAAATCTGTAATGAAGAGGTTGCTGCTAGCAATCACCTTTATATTTCATGGTTTCATTGAAAAATAAAGTGTCTGATGCCCCTGAGGAATAAATTGCCTAAATTACATTAAAAATAAGCTAGTAATATTGCAACAGGAAATGGATGGCAAACTGATAACAGGATCATAGTTAGTATCTTAACTTTCAGTATGGCAGCATTCACCCCTTATGGGAATAGAACCAACAACCTTCTGCATCAAAAGCAAGTACACAACCTGTTGTGCTATTAGCAATGCAAGCTGACTTAGCATAATCAGCACTAAACTTCTCTTCCCCTGCAGCTCTCAGCTCCTTGTAAAATCTACTCAATACTCAACTGCATCTCAGCTTCGCAGCACAAGAAATCTGGAAAAAGCCAAATTTATTGGGGTGGGTCAAAAGGGCAAAAACCAGGGACACATTAAACATTGCTTGTATAATCTTGGAAAGCTGCTAGAATAAAATGCTGTGTTACCACCATACATTTTACTGCCAAGGACCCTGTGCAAAACAGTCAGAGCAACATATCACTATGCCAAATCCGCTGCTTTGTGAAAGAGAGGAAGACTGAAACTTAAATGGCTATCATTTAATGAATTCAGTTCTCACCATAGCTGTCAACCTCTTAGCACAAAACACCTGGACAAACCCAGTAATGGAATACAGCCCTCAAACATATTCAATGAATTCTGTTCTTGCCATAGCTGTCAACCTTAGCACAAAAAACCTGGACAAAGCCAATAACAGGGTAATACAGTCCCAAAAATAAGGACAAATTTCAAATAGTCATCTTATAAACTTATAAAATTGCTGTAATAAAAGGTTGTGTTACTATATATTTATTGCTAGAATAAAAAGCTGTTTTACTATGCATTTTCTGAAGAATATGAAGTCTGAAATTCAAATGCCTGTCAGTTTTACTTTTGACGGAACAAAAACAATTTTCAGCAGGGGCCCAGGGAGAAATACTGTAGACACGTGTCTTTGTAAAATGGCAGGACACCAGAGGAAATCCACACAAACACAGGGATAAGATGCAGACTCCACACGGAAGGCACCCCAGCCAAGAATCAAACCAGAAAACCTATAGCTGTGAGGCAACAATACTGCCACTGCACCATCAAATATGTAAGGAATTAAACATTCAAAAACCTTAAGTCTGAAGTTCAAATGCCTGTCAATTTTATTTAACGTTTGTTAACCAGGACAGTCTGACTTGGAACAAAAAAACAATTTTCAGCAGAGGCCCAGGAAGAAAAATGCAGACATGTCTTTGTAACATGGGAGGACACAAAAGCAAACTCACACAAACACAGGGAGAAGATACACACCCCAGCCAAGAATCAAACCTGAGAACCTGCAGCTCTGAGGCAACAATGCTACCACTGCACCATCAAATATCATGCATTGCAGCATTTGCAAACCACAGATATTATGAGGAACAGATCAGATCAAATATGAGGCAAAACTTTGCAACTTTTTTACAAATGGTGGTGGGTAGGGAATTCACCTCTTTAACACCTGCATACAAGGTACAGGGTTCAAGCCTGAGGTATTCCCTACCACACCACCATGAGTCTAACCACCAGTATATTGCACCTGGGGAATTTTCACACACACACACACACACAGAGCATAAATCCAAATCCCTATCCACACACTTACCTAATCCCTAGTAGATCTTTCCCTGTAGCATAAATCCAAATCCCTGTCCGAAGGTACGAAAACCTGCGCACATCCCTGACAAGACTGCAGCAAACTCCAATCCAATCCACATGAGACTGCAGCAAATTCCAGACTGCTGATGTTGCAGTCTGACCCCGACATGTTTTCCCAGCGAGTTCCAGGATAGTCTATGCAGTTTTAAACTGCATAGACCTCTGGGAGCTCCGTTCTTCATGTTTGCCAGTCAGGACTGCTGCTGAGACAATCTGCACATGCTCCAGACTGTCTCAGCTTCAGTCTGGACTAGTGCGCATGCACGAAAGTCCGCAATTTTTCTTTTTCTTTTTATTTCTTTATTTTAAGTTGAGGGGGCTGCAGTCTGGCAGTCCAATAGCACGGGCCGCCCCTGGTTAGGGCGCAGATCAGGTAAGTGTGCGATTGTGTGTAGGTTAGAGTTAGGGGGCGGGCTAGGTGAGATAGGGTTAGGGCGCGGGTGAGGTGAGTGTGCGATAGTGATGGACCTTTGGGTTAGGATTGGGTTAAGGTAAGTGGATAGCTAGTAGTGTATGTAAAGTTTAGTTTAGGTTTAGGTGTAGGATTTTAAGTGTATGTGCATGGATTGCTGTTTTTTTGTGTGTATGTTTCTTGGAATAGCGATTTTTTTCCCTGGGAAAAAAATTGCTATTCTGACTGTTTGATGTTTGTGGATTTCAGTGTTTAGGGTTCGATATTATAACATTTGATTTTTGTAGATTTCAATGTTATAATATTGACCCCTTTAATATTCTACATCCTAGGTCACACAAACAGACACACAAAGCTATCCCACAACCACACATTACAGTCCTCTAAGAACACACACCACACACAAAACACACACTCACACACACTACAGCCCTAAGAAACACACGTACACACAGTAACCTACCCAAACCGCAACACCAGAAGCACTGACTAACTGTCCATTAACATCGTGAGATTACACCTCGCACATCTGGTGTTTCAGTACTGTGTTCTTTCAGAGCCTACGCCTCGGGATTACGCGCATCAGTATGTAAAGCAGTCGGTATGTGGTAGGTATCCCATTTATATGTACCTCCATGGTTATGTAGATGTTGTTAACCTATCTATATATCAACATATATATATATATATATATATATATATATATATATATATATATATATGTATATCCCCATATATTGACATATATATCTCTCTCTCTCTCTCTCTCTCTCTATATATATATATATATATATATATATATATATATATATATTTATATATATATATATATATATATATATATATATATATATATATATATATATATATATATATATATATATATATATATATATATATATATATATATATATGTATGTATATAAATTACATACACCTTTCATTGGGTACATGCCGGTTTGTCTTATTTCAACACATTCCTACCTTTTGTGAATTACCCTGTCAGTATACACGACTGCCATTGGTACATCTCAGGTAGCTTAGTGGTATGTTATTGTGATGAATGTGTACATGGTTGCGTGTTCTAATCCTGGCAGTGATATCTTACCTCTCAGAGCAGGCACTGGTAGTGCAAGGGGGATTAACGCACATTTCAGCGGTTGTGTGTTCCGCATGTTTATTATTCTGTGGAGAACTACCTATATATGCAAGCTGTGTTTAAGGTATACTATGTAACATGTACACATCTGTGAAGATTGCTGTCAGGGATACTCCCCATTATTTGGAACTACATCCCTGATTACATTATACAAAACCCCTCACTGACACTCTGGGGAACCCTTGCAGAGTGGGTGGTGAACAGTAGCTACACCCCAGGGATCCCGCAAGTGGCTCTTCTCCACAGAGAGACAGTTAGTTGATTGATGGGGTGGCGACAGCAGACACGTTTTGCCTATGCTTATGAGTGGCCTTGGTAGTTGGGCATGTACCTACCTATGTATCTATGAACCTGTACATACAGTATGGACACATGCTGATAACTTAATTTACTGTTCAAGTATTGACCTACCTTGTGCCAATGGTGGTTGTGTGTACAATAGTTGAGGGCTACCTATGTAGGATGCACAGAGTAGACCACCTATACATGACAATTTACAGGTGGTCGTGTGTGTGCGTGCCATCCATGTTTGCTTTGTGTGCAGGTGGAGAAGGGTGTCAGTCCATGAGTGCCTACACTGTCAGTGTGTGTGCTATATGTTCCTTCTTTGCCAAGGCATGGGCATACTGGGCACACCTCCGTCTGCCTACTGGGGCTAGCACAGGGTGTTTGTGGTCTGAGTCCCCCTGTGCCTGCGGGTCCCTTGGCAATGGTGGTGGGCTGTGAGGGCCTTCACCATTCTGTCCCTGCTGCAGCTGTTTCTGCAGAATTATATTGTGTAGCATGGCACTTACTATGAAGATGTGGGCACACGTTCCTGGAAAGTACTGCAAGGCTCCACCAGATATGTTCAAGCAATGGAACTGTGATTTCAACATCCCAAACATGTGCTCTATGATGATTCTGGTTTCTGTGTGTGCCTCATTATGGAGTTCTTGCGTGGCTGTGTGTGCATTTCTGATGGGAGTCATCATCCACGGTTCCAGTGCATAGGCAGCGTCCCCTACCAGGTGGCCATATGGGATGTCTCCCCTGGCAAATACCTGAGACAGCTGTGAGGCATGCCAGATATGGGAGTTGTGATAGCTTCCAGGGCTGCCAGCACACACATCCATGATAATGCCCTGGGCATTGCACATGACTTGGCATTTGATGGAGGGGAATCCCTTGTGGTTTATGTTGCGCCTACCCTGCTCACCGGATGGTGACTTGATGTGTATGTGCGTGAAGTCTATTACACCCAGTAACTCCAGGTAGTCTGCCACACCGTGGAAGAGATGCATATTGCTGGCCAACTTCTCCTGCGTTCGGGGGAAGTATGTGTGCACATTGGTATGTGGTAACATGGCATCCAGGAATTGGCGGAGTACCCTGGATGCTGATGCCTGTGAGATCCCCATGATATCCCCAGTTGGCCTTTGGAAGGTACCTGTGGCTAGTATTCTCAAGCTTACACATACCTTCATGTCCACTGGGATGGGTTCCCCTCTGTTACTTCTGGCTCTGAGGCGTGGCTGGCACAGCTCAACAAGTTGCTGTATGATGTCCCTGTCCACCCTGTAATGCTTTACTATCTCCAGATCATGTAGCCCCTGGTAGGTTCCCCTGGGTCTGAACACTCGTCTCCTCCTCCGGTGCCTGAGATGATTGTCAGCATCATCCCCACACACCACCTTCAGTCTCCAATGCATGCTGGTGAATCAAAGCTATGGCAGCCCCTAACATATACATATTAAAAGTTCCCCATCTGTACACACCAATGGTGCAGAGTGTCTGGGAATACACAAGTGTTTGTGTGGGGCTTTCACACCATATACTATTGTGCAATGGATGATGCTGGTGTAATTGGGTGTGTTTGTGCTATTCCAGTTGCAGGGTAACTTCATTATAGGTTTTACAGCAAGTACTGCTATTGTGGGGCCTTTGGTGTTGACTTACGCTTGTCTGCCGTGATTCATCTATTGCCCTTTACTTCTATTTTCAACCCGATTCACCTCCCATTGTCAGGCATGCATCCAGCTGCCGCCTTTCTTGTTTTGTGCTTCCACAACCCAGGATTGTGTTGGGAAATGTGTTATGTAGCTGATCTACTGCAAGTTTGCTTTGTTCTGCTGTGACAATTCTTTTTTCTTTGCTGTACGGCACTTCCCCTTTCCTGTTCTGCAGGTAGCTGCTAGCAGCCTTGTTAGCTGTTGTCTATGGCCCATTGTGAGTTTCTAGGTTTTAATTACTCATTTGTACTCCAATTACCATGCTGCAGCATTTCCTTATTGTCTTCCCTTATCCTTCCTGTTTCAGCTGTGGTGCACACCGCGCACAGCCGTTTACCAGGTTTCATGCGCATTTTCATCCACGTTCACATGAACTTTCGGTTACCTTGTGTGCTCTCAGCTAAGCAAAGCTATGGCTACTTCCACACCCCTATCCTGCGGCTTTGCTTAGCAACATGCAACACAGATTAGCAATGATCCAATGTGCTTACAGTTACGGTGGCGCACCCCTCTCTTGATGTCATGTTTACCTCCAGGCCACTCCTCGGTGTTGTAATGCTACACCGTGTGGTATATCCTTACGCTGGCATGGCGTTTGTGATTCAGTATTACTTGACTCATTTTCATGGCATTGACTGCTAATTCCTAGTTACTGCACAGAACACTGTCACAGACCCTTAGCAACCCTTGCGCCATGGTTGTGGTTTAGCATGCGTGTCACTGACTATTATGGGGATATCATGGATTGTGTTACGTTACAGTTTTATGACATGTAAATATATTTTCCTTGTGATCCCATTTGCGCACCGATGCACTGCGGTTTTACTTTGCATTGGTGTGGCCATGACATTAAATGTTATTTTTTATATGTTGTGCATGTTGTTTTATGCCATTGGCTATATATTTAGCCATTGGCATATATTAACATTATAATACGTAAGTTTGGTCCACTTTCATGACTCCGATTTTATGTTTGACAAAATGTAAACCGTTTTTTTTTTGGTTTACATTTCTACATGCTTACGCTACGCCTGCACAACTTCATGAATCGCTATATACCTTCATTTTCATGTTATACTGCTGTGCATGGGGTAATTAGCATACATGCGCCGGGAGCTGCGCAGTTCTGACATACGCTGATAGTGCACATGGAAACAGCTCTTACTGAATCGCTCGACGGCCATATTTGGCGCTAGATTGCCGACGCTAGTCCGGCACATGGCGCAAGCTTCATTAATCCCGGGGAGTATCTATGGCATTTCTTTTTTCATCTACAGTATCCAAAATGCCCCAGTTCCTTTTGACAATATCACATATACTACTAACATCAGAAGAATATGTGAGAGGAAACCTAATCAATCCTATCCCCTTTGATCTGTAGCTATGGCTTCAGTGTTAGATGCAGCAGTGTAATAAGGCCTACCTTTGCCCCCTCTCCCCTTATACGCATCAGTAATACATCTATCAATATCCTTTTCTTTGTAGCCTTTATCTAGAAAATCTGTTTTCAAGGTCTCCAGGGCCTCGGCAAGCTGTTTGCTGTTATTATGGAGTCTCATGACCCTGTACACCTGCCCCTTAACAACATTTTGGGTAACATGCCTAGGATGCATGTTATCTCTATGGAGCAGATTATTCTTTCTTGTGGGTTTCCTAAAAAATACTAGTTACTAGGTTAATCAAATCAGTTTTGTTCACCTTAACATCAAAAAATTCAATTTCATCAAAAGAATATTTAAAAGTAAATCTTAAAAAATCTGTAGACTGATGTAGAAACTCTACAAATTGCATGAGACTCTCAACTGGCCCCCTCCACAACAAACAAATATTGTCAACAAATCTTACATACCATAATATATGTTCAGAGAAGCCCTCAGCTTGAAATAATATGTCTCTCTCTCATTGTACCAACAAAAGGTTGGCGTAGCTGTTAGCACAAGCTGTGCCCATTGCTATGCCAACCTTTTGTGCATAAAATTGATCTTCAAACAAAAAATATCTTTTTCTAAAACCAATTCTAAAAGGGCACAAATTAAATTGATCTTGTCCTCAGTAAAACAATGGTTGACATGCATAAATTTCCTGACATTTTCTATACCCCAAGTATTGGGGATCACAGTAAAGAGTGACTCTACATCCATTGTCACTAAAAGATAATCAACACTCAAATCAGAAGTCGCCACATATAATCTTTGCAAGAAGGTCCTAGTGTCTATTAGGGTGGTGTCACAAGTGTCCAACAAAGAATGTAAATTCTTTTCGATGTAAATAGAAAGTGGCTTGGTTACCCAACCTTTCCCAGACACAATCGGGCGCATGGACGGCAGTGTTAGATTTTTATGCACTTTGGGTAAGCCATAAATGATCAATATAAGTGGATGCTGTACCTCAAAATATTTAAACAACTTATTATTGATCATACCTGTCATAAGCATATCAAAAATGAAGAAAGAAACCTTCTTGAGCATACCATAAACAACAGTTTTAGAAATACAGACATAAGTGGTGTCATCACACAACAATTTATGCATTTGTGTTTGATATAAGTCCTTGTCTAACACAACAATTTCACCACCCTTATCTGCTGGTATAATCTTTAAGGATTTCAAGTTCTTCAGTTCATTGAGGGCTGCATATTCATCATTATTAAGATTAAAGTATCTCCTCTTTCTATTAAATTCGCATTATCTTCTTATTTGCTTCTCACAAGTCTGAATAAAGGTCTCTATCTTGGCATTGGGTGGTGAGATCAAAGTGCTGGGTTTTCTAAAGGAAGCAGTGTCAGTGTTAACAGTGTCAGGTACTATGGCTTTCAATGTAAAAATCCTATCAAACAATCTAAGATCAGTTAAGACACTAGTTAGGTTGGCTTCTCTGGCAGTGACGAATGATAAACCTTTGTTCAGCAATGCTAACTGTGCAGCAGTAAGCTGTGCAGAGGAAATATTAAAAACTAAACTGTTTACCTCCTTTTCCGTTGGCCTGTTAGGTTCACATTCATTTCTGTACTTGGGAGGCAAACGAGTCTGCCCTTCCTCCCTCGAGTCTGTGACCTGTCCCTGATAGGAAAAGGGCTCTACAGTTGAAAATACATTTTTCTTCTGTGGAAGGGGATGATAGAAGAACTAGAAGCTTTTGTGGTTTATCTGCAAGGTACAACTACTTTTTTATATTTCAATATGTCCTGCTCAGATACCACTATTAACCTCTTAGATGCTAGCATTTTATACAATCAAACTTCTGTTGATACATCTATATATAGGAAAAATGTGCAGGCAACAAGCTATGTGCATGCAAGAATCGTGCACCCATGGCACACACATAAGAATGTAGTAAAAAGTCAATGTTTGAGGCCCAGTAGACTAAATACTACTAATGAGGGTTTTGAGAGAGAAATAGATGCTACGGCTTCAGACTTTGTGCTAAAAGGCTATAGTAACTGGACAACCACGATGGAAAACGCAGCTTTAATACAGTTAAAAACTTCTGATAGAGTAAATTCCAAATAAAACAGGACAAGCACTTTCGTATAAGCTTCTTCAGGTCATATAAAACTTATAAAACCATAGTATTTTTAAACTAGAATCAAACCAATCAAAAACACAGAAAAATTGTGCCAAAAAATGACATAATCTGCAATATTTAAATACTTAAACAGCATTTAAAGCAATCATGACTAACTTCTATGTATCTTAAGTTTCCGTCCTTTTAGGATGGGTTTAATATTAACCTGACTATTCAAACCTGGATGCTTAAAAGCTTGCATCCTAAGGATCCACTTCAACTCCACCTGCTCCAGGTAGTTATTACAATCACCACCCCTCACATTTTTAAAAACATGTTGTAACATTCTGAAAGAGAAATGATGTCCAGGACATTCTAATTGATGTTTTGCCAGAGCATTTTTAATGTCCCCCTTCCTCATATCTGATAGGTGTTTATGTACCCTATCCCTCAAACATTGGGTGGTTTTCCCCACGTAGAAACAGGGACACATATCACAGGTCGCCAGATATACTATGAAGCTGCTAGTACAGTCTGCATAGAATCTGGTCATAAATTCAAAGGGTAGAGTAGGATGTTTATAAACTTGTTCTCTCGTCAAGACTTTACATATACTACAATTTCTACATGGATAGGCCCCAAGCCGTTGACCTAGCTGTACAGTGCTTTTTTTTCATTGTGTAACAACCGTTTAAGATTATTATTGCTCCAATAAGTAAAGCATGGTGTGGCCCCCACTAGACCAGTTGTCACAGTGTCCAGCATTAAAATAGACCAATGTTTCTGTATCATACCTTTTATAACATTGTTATTACTAGTAAAAGTAGTTATAAACGGAGTATATTGTCTAGTCTTCCTTCTCTTAGTTACATCATTATATCTACCCCTCACATTCGGGATATTAACAATCATTGCCCCTCAATCCTGATCAATACCAGATAGGGCAACACCCTGTTCTACAAAATTAGGCTCACAATCATCCGACTGATTGACACCTAGGCTAGCTCGTATCTCTCGAACGGTAGTGTTATTATAGCCTCTATCGGTGAACATTTTTTCTAGAGCATCAAATTCACATTGCATATCACTCTCGTTATTGCAAATCCTGGATACTCTTACAAATTGACTTTTATTATGCTTGAAAATATGTGTCCAGGATGCATACTATCTCTGTATAATAGACTATTACACCAACAAGGCTTCCTAAACAATGTGGTAGTAATACCTCCTGTTGTGTTTCTGGTCAATGATACATCTAGAAAATCTACCTGTGTGTAAGAGTAAGTGACTGTAAAGTGAAGAAATCTTATGGTTGACTCTAAGTACTTAACATATAAGAGAAGGGATTCAACATCACCCTCCCAAAAGAGGGAGACGTCATCAACAAAATGTCTATAATGTCTGACACCCCTATATAGTGGACTCCCAGCCAGGTTATTTTTCTCCCAGAAGTACACGACTAAATTTGCATACGAGTTTGTGCATGGGGTGCTCATGGCAACACCCCATTTCTGTAGATACAATTGTTCTTCAAATAGGAACACATTATTATTTAAAATTAAATCTAATAATGTGCAAACTAAGTTAACATCAATATTCAGTATATGTACATCACTATTCAAAATCTGTCTAATCGCCTCTATCCCATACTCATTGGGTATAGTGGTGAAAAGATTTTTGACGTCCATAGTAACCAGCAACAAGTTAGTAATATCATTCTGACATAGAAATTCATCTAAATCCTGCAAAAAGTCTTTAGTGTTTTTCAAAATAGTATTTATAGATATAACCACAGGATTAAGTTGTCCTTCAACATACATGGAAAGGGGCTCAGTTACCCAGCACCCCCAACAACGATCGGTCTCATAGGTGGCTCCACCAGGGATTTATTTATTAATAATCGGTACCATGGGAGAGGGTATCTTAAAGAACTCAAACAATTTCTCGTCAATATCCCTGGTCATGAGTAGATCAAATGTACAGTCATTCACATTGCCAGTCTATCATATAGTAAGTTGCTAAATCATCTAATAAAACAAACATTGCTTTCACATAATCACACTTATTCAGTAGCACAGCAGCACCACCTTTATTAGATGGTCTAATAATAAGGTCTATATTATTCATTAAATCATCCAAAGCGTTATGCTCTACAGTGCTCAAGTTGTAAAAATTTCTCTTATTAGAATTGTTTAGAGTCATAATTAATTCCTTTTCACAAGCCTGTACAAATAGTTCAACATGTGATGGTATAATCGGTGAAAATGTGCTAGGCCTTCTGTATTCAGTGACCCATTGCCCTTGAGATTCACCAAACATTAATCTCAAGGCTACCTGTCTAGCAAAAAGCCTTAAATCAATGAGGACGTCACTTACTCTAGCTGGAGCAGCTGGAATGAAAGTTAATTCCCAATCCAAAACAGAGCATTCTGCAGCAGTCAAATGATGTGTAGATAAGTTCACAACCAAACTCTTTAGCATCGCATCTTCTGTTGCATTGGAGCCCGTTCTACAGACATTTTCCTCTTCTGTCTCCCTCTGCTGACAGAATAAGGATATTGCGATTTCCTCTGTTGTACGGGGAAGAGTAAAAAATTATCCAAGTTGATTGGAACAGGTTGCTTCGGTCGAACTTCTACCTGAACAAAGTTGTCCTTCTGTGGCTGTAAGCCCTGTTGGCTCAATGGAGGTGTGCTTATTTCCTCCCTTGCGTCAGCATGTAAACCACTATTTACAGTTACGTTTGACTCACATATCAAACCATCTGTACACCCAGGTTTAACCAACACCGTGTCATCAGTGGAAGCACCCAATACCACTGACAATGCGGATTCATTCTCTGCCAATGTTGCTCTCTCAGCTCTCTATTGGTTTGGAGCATCATTCCCAGAGGTTACATCATGAAAATTCCTAGGCCAGACAAACACATTGCCCAGCTGGAAGTCCTGCAGATCTCTCTGCAGCTTCCATGGTTTGGTCTGCCATAGTCTCAACTCATACAATGTAATATTAGAGTAGAGATTCTCAATTCGACTATTGTAGATATCACCACGATACTTAAGCAGAAGATTGTTATGTGTTTGTTCTATTCCCAGCAGTAACTGATCTTCCAAGAGTTTAAAATAATCAATCATTAACCTAATGTAGTTAAAACTATAGTCTAGGTTTAACTGTTGCCATTTTTTGAGTAAGTCCGGGTGAGCATTCCCACAAGTCGGCATTTATAATACCCGCATACCCCTGGGTATAACACAAAAATATAGGCATGCCTCAAGATGTAGCCGCTGCCATGTAAAACGTTTTAATTTGTATAAATCATTCTCTAAGTCTTTAATAATCATAGAGAAATTTCAAACTCACTAGTATCTTGTCTTGGTGTGAGAGGAATACCCTGTTCAAATGACATACCCAGGAGCGGATTCTCATGTTGTTTAGTAATAATAGTCCATTTTTCTTTCAAACGTTCTTTTGCTTCTTGTGTTGTATCAACAGACAGCATTGCTGGCATGCCATCAGCCATATGTAAACACTGGAAAATGAACCAAAGGATAAGCAAAAATATTACCAGTGCGTACTGAATGCCCAGTTGGAAACCAAGGATCATCAAAAAACATATACCAACTGGACAACCATGACAGAAAACACAGCTTTAATACAGTTAAAAACTTCTGAAACTTTTGTTGATGACATCTTCCTCTTTTGGGAGGGTGATGTTGAATCCCTTCTCTTATATGTTAAGTAATTAGAGTCAACCATAAGATTTCTTCACTTTACAGTCACTTACTCTTACACACAGGTAGATTTTCTAGATGTATCATTGACCAGAAACACAACAGGAGGTATTACTACCACATTGTTTAGGAAGCCTTGTTGGTGTAATAGTCTATTATACAGAGATAGTATGCATCCTGGACACATATTTTCAAGCATAATAAAAGTCAATTTGTAAGAGTATCCAGGATTTGCAATAACGAGAGTGATATGCAATGTGAATTTGATGCTCTAGAAAAAATGTTCACCGATAGAGGCTATAATAGCACTACCGTTCGAGAGATACGAGATAGCCTAGGTGTCAATCAGTCGGATGATTGTGAGCCTAATTTTGTAGAACAGGGTGTTGCCCTATCTGGTATTGATCAGGATTGAGGGGCAATGATTGTTAATATCCCGAATGTGAGGGGTAGATATAATGATGTAACTAAGAGAAGGAAGACTAGACAATATACTCCATTTATAACTACTTTTACTAGTAATGACAATGTTATAAAAGGTATGATACAGAAACATTGGTCTATTTTAAAGCTGGACACTGTGACAACTGGTCTAGTGGGGGCCACACCATGCTTTACTTATTGGAGCAATAATAATCTTAAACGGTTGTTACACAATGAAAAAAAAGCACTGTACAGCTAGGTCAACGGCTTGGGGCCTATCCATGTAGAAATTGTAGTATATGTAAAGTCTTGACGAGAGAACAAGTTTATAAACATCCTACTCTACCCTTTGAATTTATGACCAGATTCTATGCAGACTGTACCAGCAGCTTCATAGTATATTTGGCAACCTGTGATGTGTCCCTGTTTCTACGTGGGGAAAACCACCCAACGTTTGAGGGATAGGGTACATAAACACCTATCAGATATGAGGAAGGGGGACATTAAAAATGCTCTGAAAAATATCAATTAGAATGTCCTGGACATTATTTCTCTTTCAGAGTGTTACAACATGCTTTTAAAAATGTTAGGGGTGGTGATTGTAATAACTACCTGGAGCAGGTGGAGTTGAAATGGATCCTTAGGATGCAAGCTTTTAAGCATCCCGGTTTGAATAGTCAGGTTAATATTGAACCCATCCTAAAAGGACGGAAACTTAAGATACATAGAAGTTAGTCATGATTGCTTTAAATGCTGTTTTAAATATTTAAATATTGCATATGATGTAATTTTTGGCGCAAGGTTTCTGTGTTTTTGATTGGTTTGATTCTGGTTTAAAAATACTATGGTTTTATAAGTTTTATATGACCTGAAGAAGCTTATGCAAAAGCGCTTGTCCTGTTTTATTTGGAATTTATTCTATCAGAAATTTTTAACTGTATTAAAGCTGTGTTTTCTGTCGTGTTTGTCCAGTTGGTATATTTTTTTTATGATCCTTGGTTTCCATCTGGACATTCAGTACACACTGGTAATATTTTTGCTTATCCTAAAAGGCTATAGCACAGAGTTAACAGAATATAATGTCAATTGTTAGAAATGTTGTTGTTGTCTTTCCGCTTTTCACGGTTAGGAACTCTGGTCCGCTAATGACTAGCAATAGATTTTCACGAACGCTGAGGTGCCAGCTCGATGTCCATCCTTCAATGAAGGTACGCCCATTTACGCATGTCTTTCGAATGGCCTCCCAACCGTGGGGAGGACATGCAGACTCCACACAGAAGGCACTCCCCGCACTCCAGCAGAGAATCGAATGGGAGAACCTCTTGCTGTGAGGTAACAACGCTACCGCTGCACCACCATGGAAATCAAGTCAATTGTTAGAAATGAAAGAGAAAAAGGGCCATGCCTAATTTGCATAGTGATGGTTTAGAATCTACCTCGAATATTAAAGAAAGAGATTGGTCTACTAGATATATAATGAAGTATAATAGATGCACCTCTCAGATAAAGTCTGTCATACAAAAGAAATGGGCTATACTAAAATCTGATAATGAACTAAGTAAAATTATAGGAGATCTCCTGCAATTTACTTTTAAAAGAGAAAGGAATCTTAAGCAATATCTATGTTATAAAGACTTATGTACAAAGAAGATTAGGAAAATGGGAAATGATGTCGCAAAAGGGATTCACTTTGAATCATCGAATGTTCAGAACATCGACATTCTGATCATAAAGACTAGAACATCGATGTTCAGAACATCGAAAATTCAAAATGAACCATAAAAAAAAAAAACAAATCACAAACACTATTTTCTCCCCCCTGCACCCCCCATGTGGGGGGCTGTGCTCCCACACCCCCTACTTTAATATTCCAACTCCGAGATCACACTACAGTGGGGTAAAGGAAATCCCCCATTTACCACTATATGCGGTAGCGCTAAACGGGAGATTTCCCGTACCCTACCTGCAATGCCAACACTCAGATGGCACACACAACATGCAGGGCACCTTGCTGCGCTGCATACACACCCAACATTTCACAACCTCACTTACCTGGCACTTCCACTTTAAACCTTCAATGTTCTGAACATCGATGTTCTAGTCTCGATGATCAGAACGTCGATGTTCTGAACATTCAATGATTTAAAGGGAACCCCTCAAAAGTCACCACACTGTGGTATAGTTGCAATTTCTGTAACCATATAAACATCTCTAATGCGTTTATACACCCCTGTACATCTAAGAAATTTGTTTTAAATAGGTATGCAACCTGTAATACTTAGGATGTTGTTTATCTGGCGAACTGCACAGCCTGTAACTCATTCTATGTTGGAAAGACCAACCAAAAATTAATAGAAAGAATTGCTTCACACATATCTGATAGTTGCAGAAATATTAATACTAATGCTTTGGCTAGACATGAAATGATGACTGATGTACAACATAGTTTTAGGTTTCAGGTTTTATCACATTTAACTTTAGGAAACAGGGAAGGTGACCTCATAAATAAGACAGAAACTGAAGAGTATAAATGGATTCATTTTTTTTCGGCTAATCACCCACCAGGGCTAAATACCACAAATAGTTTAAAACCTTTATTAAAAGAGAAACATTCTTATGTATTGTAATTATTAGGGTTAGCAACTATATGCATTGTTTTATATATATATAGTTTTATGATTTTATACTGTATGTTTTAGATGTTTATACATGTGACTATTTACATTGTTTTTCATTGGCTGGCTTTTTATATATCAATGGGCTACAGGTTGTCTGTTTTAATTAACAGTGAAGAAGAGTCTGCTGACTTGAAAGTTCTGTATAATAAAATTGATGGTTTTGGACCTTTGGTTTCTTCTTTTAGAAATGTAGAAATTATCTCATGTTTACTGGCAACCAGTTAATTCTCAAACAAACTGATATGGTTTGTGAGAGATGTATTTTCACAATGTCTCTGGAGACAAAGCTCTCACGTAAAAGCATTCCTAATGTCAATAAGGTTGGCAGTAGTAAACACGCTGCACCCATTGCACATAATTCAAAACAGACACAAAGACCCACACATGCTGAAGAAATTAAATGTAACCTTTCTAAACCCCAAAGACCTTCTAGATGAAGTACACATAACAAACACCCTCAGCAACTCTGAATGCACTCTTTCAAAACAACACCCTCATGAATACATGCAGCCACATCTTGTAGAGCCTGTACTTCTAAGCCCATAAGATACTCTGATGTCCCTCTCACCAGGATGAGTAAGGATAAAGTTGCGGTCAGTTGTTTATCGGTGCCAGGATCCACCACATTACACATGCACTCAGGTCATTGGACCACAAGTACCAGTATGATTCAGTCATAGTTTATGTGGATGTAAATGACCTGAGACATACCTCCCTAGACTATATGAAGACAGACATCATGGAGCTCTCGGAATGTGTATCCCAGGCTGGTATGAGCCTAAGGTTGAGTAGCATTTTATCTTCTCCAAGGATGATGCTACAATATGAACAAAAGATGGCTGACTTTAATAATTGGCTTAGTTTCTGGTATCATTCTAATGAAGTGCAGTATTTATCAGCATGGATGGAGATGGTCAACAGACCATGCTGCTTTGCCAGGGATGGTCTGCACCTCTCACCTCTCGGCTTTTGAATATTAGTTAAAATATTTTCCTCCCCATATTCACTTTTTTGGGCAATGACAAACTGAAAGTACTTCTGAAATCAAAACCAAGAAAAACTAAAGGTATTACTGCTCAATGCTCAGAGTCTAAACAAAAACCTCCACTCCCTAGAAACTCTCTTTACACTAGAGAATGTTGATGTTTGCATGATCACTGAGACATCATTTAAATCTGCTGAGGGCACACCAACAGTGCAAAGTTATAATGTCTTCCATGCATTTAGATCAGCTACTACACAGACAGGGACTAAAGGTGCAGGTGTCTCGATTTACATAAAAAAATAAACATACCCCAAGGCTGGTCAAACAGGATAATGCACTTGAGCTTCTCCATGTTCAAATCATCATAGGAAAAATCCAATACCACTTCCTTGCAATCTATAGGTCCCCTCTGTGACCCAGGAAACCCATAGCATGAATTTAAACTTATTAGAAACACTCATCATCCAACTCAATATCGTACTCAGGGGTGACTTTAATTACCTCACTGTTAACTGGGAATCATGTACAACACCAAACATATAGGCACAGAGATTCCTGGATTTTGTAAATACAAACTCCCTGGACCAGATTGTCAATACACCAATAGGTTGGTGCATACTTTTTGTCCTATATAAAAAAGCAATTTGTGGATTATAAGTTTCTGATATTGGTTTCATTTTAAATGCTTTACCATTTTTTTAAACGTAATGGTCACACCATCTATACGATTATATTCTGAGTGGGTTATAGAATAAATATCAGATCAAAAAGAAACTTGATTTTTATTATGTGGTGAAATATTGTTTGGTTCTTCATTAATACCTGCAAAATGGGCTTTGTCCACTAGATGTTGTTTGTCTTTCAGCTTTTTCCCAGTAAGGGGTCGCCACAGCGGAACACCGATCCGCTAATGATTGGCAGTAGATTTTTACGAAATGCCGAGGTGCCAGCTCAATGCCCAACCTTCAACGAAGGCATGCCCATTTACGCACGCATGTCTTTTGAACGCTACCCAACCATGGGGAGGACATGCAGACTCCACACAGAAGGCACTCCCCAGCCAAGCCGAGAATCGAACGTGAGAACCTCTTGCTATGAGGTAACAACACTACCGCCGTACCACTGTGGCACAGTACGCTTTGTCCACTAGATGAATTAGCAAAAATTGAATTTAATTGAACATTATTTTTTAATTACTATAATTCATAGAATTTTAAATTTGATTATTAAAGATTGTAACTTTTAACTGTTTATTGCTATATAGATATATGGCTGTTTTTATTTTTGGACATGGTCTTAAATTTAAAATTTCTGTATTTTTTTTGTTTTTTTTAGTTAATTGATGTTAATTGTTAATTGAATCCAAGGGTGTATTGGATGATTTATTCACGCTAATATATATAAATGGTGGGACTTAATTCACTGACTGTTTATCTGACAAAGTTTGAAACTAAAACTCTGTGAACAAGTTAAGAGTTAATTTTATTGTGCAATAAAATGTTATTTGGAGCCTGATTGTGGTTTTGTCATCCATACTGTCATTGAACTGTGGTGCCTGTGTGTGCTTTGGTGGTTCCAGGTTGTCAATACACCAACAAGTGGTGCAACCGTACTAGAGCTGGTCTTCAATAACATGGGAGAGTGTTGCACACCCCCCTAGTGTAATGACCACAAAATGATCTCCTTTGAAGGAAAAATATTGGAACCCTAGTTAACACTGGAATATTTAGGAACTATCTAAGGCTAACTTGGTACTATTAAGTAATAATGTGGCAACATTTTAAGCCCCCATAAACCCTGAGAACACTGCTGCCTACTCAGAACTGTTCACTGAAACTCAATACAAGCATGTTAATAGCTGCATAGAGGCTTCTGTACCCACCAGGAGGAAGTACAGAACTAACTCAGAAAACAAGTCACCCTGGTGGAATCACAACATCAATAGGCTGTATAACAGAAGGAAGAAAGTTATGACAAAAATTAGGAGGTGCAGTATCCAGTAGGATAAGAACACTCTCATCAAACTAAACAAACAACTTAGAGGAAAAATAACATCTGCCAAAGCCAAATGTGAGGTAGGTTTGGCCTCCCAGACCAAGGACAAATACAAAGGTAATACATAATTGTCTAACTTACCATATGCATAATGAAAGTTAGAACAGTGCTGGAGTTGGGGGACTGAACTCATTTTCAAAGTAAAGCCAAAAGAAAAAAGTAACAAGAACTTGGCAAATGGGGTGTTGGGATATACTGCTAGAAAAGCAGCCAACACCTCTGCTTTTATTAGAAACATCAAAAGTTTATCTCTGATGAGAGGCTCAAAAGGAGGTACCCCCCATAAACCCTAAAAGGAGGAATTGGTCCCTAATGCCACAGTCTGGCTTTAACTTCCAAAGAGCCAGCTTCCATAGGAGGTGAAGTCTTGTCCAACATGTGACCTTCCATTGATCAACACCTCAAGACGACAAGCCCTTTGCCACAATGACAACACACATGCAGGAAGCAGTATGAGGGACAGGCACATAACCCATTGCTATAAGCCCAACAGGCTTTAAATTCACTGCAGGATTCTTCTGAACTTGCTGGTCCCAAGGTCCTGGGTTTCTCCATCATAACTCCCAGACACATGTTCACATGCTTCTCTTCCTACCTGAGGGAAGGGTTAATGGTTTTTACCTTTCTAAAATGTTGGCCATACCACAAACAGGGTAGGCCTCCTGTAAAATGCTGCACTTCCTTAATAGCACTAAAATAAGATAATAGTGGAAGTGCCTGGCTAGGCTCCTTCTCTGCTATACAGGTCATATATTATATAAAACCAGAGCCTAGTTATCCCAGTTTCAAGCCCAGGGTTTGCCAAGTTGCTTTTTCCCCAGAACTGCTAGTGCTGTCATCAGGTTCTTGTCCTCTGTAACCTGAGAATCCAGTAGTTGCTGTACCTCTTCACTATCCACTAAATAAAAAATATCCACATGATCCCTCTTTAACACCTTATCCTTTAATGCAGCTGGTATGTGAGATATAATGTCTAACTCTGGAAAAACAGTGCCAGAAACCATGCAAGTTTTCCTTATAATATTGTTGTCTTGACTCATTACATGGACATGTGGAAAGCCTGGATAATCTATGGGGTTGTGGTAAGTGAATCTAAACAGTCCCCTAATGATTAAGCCTGAGCTGTCTGGAAATTTTTTTCAATGAACAAGTCAAATAACTTAGTTCAACCCCATCCTGATATTACCTCTAGAAAACCTTCATAATGTTCTTTTGCCACCTGTCCTTTGCCTGCATCTTCCCTAGTTGAGAGTAACTACATGCATTATCTGCAGTAGCAGCCCACTCCTCTATTAAGACTGATGTCGCCCCAACATCCTTTGACACTGAGTATCCCTTCTTCCTGTGTTCCTTATACCTGGGTTTCTTTTCTTTTGCTGATGCTTCAGATGTATCATTTGCTTTGGGCTCCAGGTAAGCTCTCTTGCCTCATGAAGTCACTGGACTCTTTCTGGACTTCTGATCTGCTGTTGCAAAATCTTCAAACAATGCCTTGGCCTGGGACACAGTGGCCTCCCACCTAGTCTAAACATCTTCCATTGTACACCTTTAATATAGAATGAGAGAAAAAATCATACATAAAAATCTTATAAATGTCCTTCAACAAAATGGGATTGACTGTTACTTACAGTGTGAGAAATTTATCATCAGAAACTAGAAATAAAACCATTGCACTCTTATCCAATGACTGAAAAGGTAATATAAACCACTAATTGCTGTGTGGCCAGCTAAGGTAAGGTAAAGGCCAAAATGCCACCTGATAGGAGAATGCTTATTGAGTAAACAGAATTGAATGAATGCTTATTTATTTACATATATTGATATATGTTCATTGTTAGCATCATTTTTTTCTTTATTTCCCCTCCCCTTTTTTTCTCTTTTCTGATTGTCATAAGGAGATAGTTGTATCAGTTTATGAGTTAAAAGGGAAGCATGATGTCTTTAAATTTTTAAATTGGTAATAAGCATTAATTAATTAGGTGGGCTATTTAAATGAATTTACTGTTTCTTGTCATTTGTCTGATGAAGGAAAAACAACGCTTTTTCCGAAAGCGCTAATAAAATTGTCAAAAATAGTCCTACTTGAGCCGTTATTTCAGCAATCTGTGGCCGTGGAATTTGTGTTTTTTCTACGAGTAAACAGAATTAACTACATACCTTTTAAAACTTGATATTGGAAATTGTCTGCATCCAGTGGATGATGTACTATAACTTGGGAACCATGAAACAGAAAAAAAAATAATATCTGCCAATGATGGTGAAAAAAGGTCATATTCTGAAACTTAGCTCACCAGGACCATCTGAAACTTGCACACCAAAAATGATAAGGTAAAGGCAAGAATAACAGGTTCATTAAGAAAGAGTGGGTACCACCCCATCATTAAATAAACTGAGACACATTCAGTGAATAAGAAACAAAACCATTGCCTAAAAAAATTATATACCCAGAGAAAAAAGAGCCATAATGTAAAACCCAGTGAGGAAATAAACTTGTCTACCAATGTAATTAGTTTACTAACAATAACAATAATGTGGTAAGAAGTATACACTCCTCTACTTATCATCATACTACAGATCTACAATGAATGAAGGAAATATCCCACAAATAAAATACAAATCTAGATAAATACCTCCTAAGTGTGTCTGATCATGAGAAATGTTCATCATTTCTTAGTATTAAAAACTAAAACAATAAGTGAGAAGGTCACTGAAAAACCAATCAGTAAAACAAAAAGAAAACTCCAGCAAAGCTAGAACTTCCACTGTGGATATACATATTTCGGCCTTGTTCTGACCTCATCAGCACAACACAAGCAGAGTGTTGGAATAAGCATAAAAAACACAGGGCTGTAATACCCAGCTGATGTCCATTATCATTAGGGTCACTGCAAAAATATCCCAAACAACAAACTAAAACAATAAGTGAAAAGGTCACTGAAAAAACAATCAGTAAAAACAAAATGAAAACTCCAGCAAAGCTAGAACTTCCATTGAGTGACCTCTCAAACCTCTTGTATCAGAGGCACATGGGATATATGCAAATGACCCTTATGAACAGCAGGTGTTTCAGCTAATTGGTGATTCTGAATGCCCATGACTTGTTTTGTCATTTTAATGGACAATTTCAGGCCAATAAAGCAAACCCCACTAGCTGTGGATATGCATATTTCAGCGTTGTTCTAACCTCATCAACACAGCACAAGCAGAGTGTTTGACTAAGCATAAGAAACACAGGGCTGTAATACCCAGCTGATGCCCATTGTCATTAGGGTCACTGCAAAAGTGGATGAAAAACCCTTAGTGATGAGGTGTGCCACATAGAAGGATTTCCTGACTGTTGTGGCGATGTAGTTATCAAAGGTGAGACCACTGTCCACCTGTGTCCCTAAGTCTCTTAACACACTTTCAGTGTTTAGTGTACTGCCACCTATGTGGTAATTCACAGGTACATGTTTTTTCTCAAAGGGAATAACTATACATTTCTTGGCACTGAGCTTGAGCCCATGGCTCTGGAACCAAGCATCTGTTTCTGTAAGGCCCCTTTGTAGAGTATCCACATAATTTGGGGATTAAATAATGGCTCCCAGTTTGCAGTCATCTGCGAACTTTGTCAGCCAGAGTTCCTTAGTGTTGGCCTGTACTTAAGAGATGTAGATGCCAAACAAAAGCGGTCCCAGGACTGAACCCTGAGGTACTCTACTTGTCACTTGTCTGGAGCTGGATTTGGAGTCGACTACTTTTACATTGTGGGTTCTGTCAGTAAGCCAGTTGGCAACCCATCGAGTGACGTAGGGATTAATGCCCAGCTTAGTAAGTCTATCTATGATTCCAAAGTGGGGAATGATGTCAAAGGCCTTGGCGAGGTCCGAATAGGCTGTGTGGACCTCCTTACCTTCGTCCCAGGCTCTGGAGACAGATTCGAAGAAGTCAATCAGGTTCAGGAGACAAGATCGGCCCTTCATGTATGTATGTTCCTCATACTTCCACAAAGCAAGGGTATGTAGCGCATTCAGTGTTATATTTTTTTAAACTGATATTCATAATAAATAATACTGAATTGTATTAATTCAACAAAATAAGTTATAAGCATAAAGTAATACAATTTAATCATTTTGTGAGCTTCCTAGCTGAAGTTGTTAGTAAGCTATTACTAAGTGCTCTTCTTTTTGCCCATTTGTTCCACATTCTACTAAAAGTAAAAGTGAGTTTACAAGTACACTTTTTCTCAAAACAAAAGTTAAGCTGTAGGGCAAGATCTCTACCTTCAAAATGGCAAGGTACCACAGTGTGCAATAAAAGCTAGAATAGCTGTTGTTTTACATAACTAATGAAATACTTTTATTTGAATATAACTTCCATGAGTGGCACATCCAGTAAAGCAGCATGACATATGAACAATAGGATACCTCTAATAATGAACTAGTGACTGCTGGGAGACAAAGTTAGTTGACATGTAAACCAAAGCTGGCTGGATAAGTTGTATAAAATGTGGGATCAGCTGAAGACATTTTTGTGTTAACTCTTGAAGGCTAGAATGATCCAAAACAACAGGAGATATGTGAACAGCTGGAGAGACGTTACTAACTACAGAGTGCAATAACTTATCTTTTCAGAAAACTCTAAAGAGGGGAGCTGAAATATGATAACTGAGACGAGAAATCTGCCAGTGGGGAAAGAAAAGAAGGGTCAGACTGAAACCAAAGAGGTAGAAGCAAAGATCTGATATGATTTCCCTGTTTTTTTACTAGAATTGTGCAATGCAGACTGTAGCACCTAAAATTAAACACAAAACTCCCTGTTTCATTAACTCTTAGGGTTGGATTTATTAATGGCTAATTGCCATGTTGCTATCATGTGCACATCATTCTGCAATGTGCACACAGCACCTATTTTATATTCATTAAATGGCTCTACATATTGCAGAGCTACCAAAGAAAGGTAAACAGCACAGTATGCTAATTAAAGCATAAGCAGATTAATTACATGCTAATTAAACAATTCAAGATGGTAGAGCCATTCAGGAAGCTACAAAGTAAACGTGTAGAGATAGGGTTACCACAAACACCAAAATCACCTGGAATACAGCCACCACCATACTTAGAGAAAAAAAAGCAATCTTAGGGGCTGCTGCTGCCTTGTATGAATATGTACAAAAGGCTCAAATCTATGCTACTGATCTTGCTGATAGAACACATCCAAGGATAAGAAGGGTGTTCAGACCCTGTTTAACATATCACAGACTGCATGATATTGAAATAGATGAATACAGGGTTGACAGGGGAACACTATAGAAATTCTTCAACCTCTGCCACCCCCACCTCAAACCCAGGAGAAATTAAGGAGAACCTATACCCCTGGAAACTAAGGTATGTATAGCATTAAGGATAGTAGCTACTGGCACATTCCAGAGAGCCACAGGGGGTATACTAAGGGTGTCTCAGGCCTCAGTTTCTAGAATATTTCACCAGTATCTTAATGCTATGGTACAATATGCAAGGGTGTGCATCTATTTTCCACAAGCACTAGAGGGGAGAGCAAGAACAATGCATTAATTCTATGCTGTAACACACTTCCCAGAAGTTCTGGGGGCCATAGACTGTGCTCATATAAAAATAAAAACCCCACCAGGTGAACAGGGAAAGACATAAATCAACAGGAAAAGGTTCCAGTAAATCAACTACCAGGTTGTCTGTAATGCCCAAGGGATTATTCTCATTGCCTGTGCAGGCAACCCAGGCAATTACCATGACTCATACATATGGCATACCTTGTTCCTGTACTCAAAGTTTGCTAGGGGTGGTGTTCCACAAGACCATTTCCTGAGTGATGCTGTTTATGCACTGGAACCATGATTCAAGGCACCCATCAGAAATACACACACTCCTACAGAGAAAGTATACAACAATACCCATGCTCAAATTAGAAACATCATAGAGTGCATGTTTGACATGTTGAAGTCACATTTCCCCTGTCTATACACATCAGGGGGTGCTCTGCAGTATGACACAGGCACATGTGCAGGAATTCCTACAGTCTATGCATGTTGCACAATATCATCTTGAGGAAACAGCTACAACAGGGACAACAAGGGCCAAGAACACACATTAATGGACCACAGGTATGGGCAGCACCTCCAGTACATACAGACAAGGATTCTGAGGGGGAACCCAGAGCTGCAGAGGTAGCTGGCAGATGCAGGAGTGCACATTATGCCCTTGCCCTGGCCAAGAGACAAAGGATAGCATACATACTCATCACTTAAAACTCAAAGATCAGCGCACATGCCCGGCAATTAACAGGAAAATAGTAGCACACACACTCACCAGCAAAGGAATGCACATTTAAACCTAAGCACATACAAATATTAAAAGTTATGCCATCCAGTGTCCACAAATGTTACTTACCCATGTAATGTCTGTGTATAGATGGCATCAGACAGATACAGTCCCAAAGCACATGACTCAAAACTGCAGTAATATTAAGGTAGGTATGGAACCAGTAGTATAAAAACAAATGTGTAAGAAGCTAAACTTCCTGCATACAGTTAGTCTTATACCTATCCACTCTGTGCATCAGACATATATGCAACCCTAAGTCAAACCCAAATGAACAAAGTCCATGGCACAGTTATCATCATTCTCACAGGGTGGGGGTGTGCAGTAGGCCAAGGGTGACACCAAAGACACATGGATGCCAGCCCAGTCCCAGCAGATGTTCCATCACAAGCATTACCCAATCCAGTGTGTCACTCTTCCTTTCTAATGAGACACCCACACGGTTGAGGCAGTCATGCAATAGTGCAGTATATCAGCAGTGAAATTTTAAAATTTCATATATCACAAAATTATTTTTCCCCTTGTATATTGAAATGCATTCAGACTATGAACATGTAGCTGTTTCTGTAGTGGACAAACATAACTTATGAAATAGTGCAGTGATTTGTAGAACAATCCCCTTCAAGTAATTAGCAGTAATGCTCTGTCTGTATCCAGTCTTCCCTCCTTCCACTTCCATAGTTGCACCATTACAATTCTATGGTGTAGATTCAGCGCCCTGAGCACTATGGAGATGCAAATGAGATGTGAATTCATTAACATTCCTGAATATCAAAAAAAAAATCAGACATATGCATCAGACATATATGCAACCCTAAGTCAAACCCAAATGAACAAAACCCATGGCACAGTTATCATCATTCTCACAGGGTGGGAGGGTGCAGTAGGCCAAGGGTGACACCAAAGACACATGGATGCCAGCCTAGTCACAGCAGATGTTCCATCACAGACATTTCATGAACTAGTGTGTCACTCTTCCTCTCCAATGAGACACCCACACAGTTGAGGAAGTCACGCAATAGTGCAGTATATCAGCAGTGAAATTTTAAAATTGCATACATCGCAAAATTATTTTTTTCCCTTGTATATTGAAATGCATTCAGAATATGAACATGTAGCTGTTTCTGTAGAGGACAAACATAACTTATGAAATAGTGCACTGATTTGCAGGACAATCCAATTCAAGTAACTAGCAGTAATGCTCTGTCTGTATCCAGCCTCCCCTCCTTCCACTTCCATAGCTGCACCATCACCATTATATGGTGTACATTCAGCCCCCTGAGCACTATGAAGATGCAAATGAGGTGTGAAATCATTAACATTCCTGAATATAAAAAAAATCAGAGATATGCATCAGACATATATGCAACCCTAAAATAAACACAAATGAACAAAGCCCATGCACAGTTATCATTCTCACAGGGTGGGGGGTGCAATAGGCCAAGGGTAATACCAAAGACACATGGATGTCAGCCCAGCCCCAGCAGATGTTCCATCACAGACATTACCCAATCCAGTAGTCACTCTTCTTCTCCAATGAGACACCCCACATGGTTGAGGCAGTCATGCAATAGCAAATGAAAACACAATACTGTGAAATAACCATAATAACTTGGACAGCATAATAAGAAGTGCCATATGTGCAGTATATCACTAGTGAAATTTAAAAATTGCATACATCACAAAATATTTTTTTCCCTTGTATATTGAAATGCATTCAGAATATGAACATGTAGCTGTTTCTGTAGAGGACAAACATAACTTATGAAATAGTGCAGTGATTTGTAGAACAATACCCTTCAAGTAACTACCAGTAATGCTCTATCTGTATCCAGTCTCCCCTCCTTCCACTTCCATAGCTGCACCATTACCATTTCATGGTGTAGATTCAGCCCCCTGAGCACTATGAAGATGCAAATGAGGTGTGAAATCGTTAACATTCCTAAATATTAAAAAAATCACTTAGTATAGGGGATGTGATATCCGGCTATATCCCACCGGACTGCCACCAATTAATGTACTGTCCGGCTATATCCCACCAGACCGCCACCAATTAAATGACATCCCTTACTATCCTGGGTCAGTAACCTAGGAGCTTCAGTCCTTACCACTGACTCCAATATGAGACTGTCACTTAAACAAAAGTAATATTTTACAATTTTCCCCAAAGAGGACAAAAATAACATGCTCTAATTTTCTGGCACTGGACTATATGCCTCTATCCACCCAAATTAATTTTTCTTATTACACACTTCAGAGCAAACTGTCCCAGTTTAAGACCACTGATACAGTCACACTCAATGTAAATTTAAACCTCACACATCCAGACACTTCTGGGAAAACCTGACACAGATTTCCAGCTATGTCTCTTTCTAAAAATAATATGGTAATGCTGCCACCAATCAGAGGGTCTTCATGCCCTTCAAAAGGGGTGTCCAAGTATGACAATTAATTACCAAAATAAATGATAGCTATGACCAGAACAGCCAGGCCTTAAGGTGACCTGGGGAGTATCAAACAGGTAAGAAGCATTCTCTAAAGAAAAACACTGGTTTCCAGCCACAATACAAAATATGAAAAACATTTAATAATAAGTAAAAATGATTACAAGATTGAAAATCAATAACTCTCAATAAACATTAGAATTCAATCACTAGAAATATAAATCAAACTGCAGGATACAAGTCCATTATTCAAGAAAAACTATATCTTAATATCTAAACTTTCCTGATCTAACTAAAGAAATACTTTCCCTAATCTACTTTAAGATATAATAGCAAGGCCAAGGCAAGGTTACAGTTTTCTTGATGAGTTTTTTCCTGGTGTCCACTGACTGCTCAGTACTTAACAAACTGCACAGCTTCACGGTCTCAACTGTCTTCAGCAGTCTCAACTGTCTAATTTCAGAATATAATAGTCAGCTGTAAAAAAGATTATTTTTCTGTCAGTCAGCTTTTTAAATCATCTCCTAGCAACAAGGAACATTTCAATGACATCACTCACTGCTCAGCTGATTCTCCACAGTGCTTTAGAATGTCCCTCTCAAACATGCACAGTTAGAGATGTATCAAGGGAGTGACAGAATCTTTAAACATTCTGTTTAAATGGGAAAATACTCAACATTTTAAAACTTATTTACATTTTTGCAAATAGGTATGCTGGCATACAATGTAGGTTAATCTAAGAATATGCACAAATCTCCTGCCAGGCATGCTAACACAAATAACAGTATTTTCAATTTCTTCACAGGGGATGTAAACATGGTACAGGTAGCTACATGGTTGCATGCACACACCCTAGGACTAGAGGGGAGATCAATCACAGTTGTTTGCTGCTAATGGCTTGCAACTGTTTCAGATTGCTCTGAATACAACAACAAGCAATACTGAAGTGACTGTTCCTAGGTTCATAGGTTCATAGATTCATACTAGGCTATCTGCCTTAGGGCATTTATAAGCCTAGCCAGAGTGTGTTTGGCTTTCGCCACCCATTTTAAATTAATTTTGCTATGCCCTTTTTCGAGGTTAGTATACTGTGCCTCTGTCTAACAGTGACACAGAAGTGATACCTGGGTAAACCTACGATCTCCCATCCACTCATCAAGATTCCTCTTGAAGAGAGTCAATGAGGGACTCTGCCTAACCTGGACTGGGATTTTATTCCAGAGTGAAGGGAGCCTCTGGGTTATGAATCTGTCCCTCCAGCATGTCCTATTTATTTCAGTGCTGAGGTTCAAGTCTTTCGAGCGCGTAGCTCAATGGGATTTGGATTTTATGAGGTGCAGCATGTCCATTAATTCCGGGTTGGACATAGCTTTATACGTCAGTCACAGATCGCCTCTGAGCAGGCGGTATGCCACTGAGTAGAGCTGGAGTTTCTTTAACCGGGCAGCATATGGCATCTGTTTGAGCCCTTTGATCCTCTTGGTGAGGTACTTTTGGGGTCTTTCCTGTTGCTGCAGGTGTCTGGTAAGGTACATCCCAAAAGGGGCATTTTACTCAATTATGGGCCTGATGAGAGATGAGTAAAGAGGCACGATGACCTCCCCTGATCTAGATGTGAATCCCTTCATGATTAGGGTGGCTATATAAAATGTTTTTCTAACCACTTTGGCCACGTGGTTGTCAAATGAGAGATTGCTATCAACTTGTGTCCCCAGGTCCCTAATTACTTCTTCTGTACTTAATGGATTACCACCTGTGTGGTAATTTGTGGGCACTTTGTTTTTGCCAAAGGGGATGACTATACACTTTTTGGCGTTTAGCTTGAGGCCATGGCTCTGGCACCAGCTGTCTGTTTCTATGAGGCCCTTTTGGAGGATGCTTGTGTTGGCTGGAGTGTCGATTATGGCGCCCAGTTTGCAGTTATCTGCAAACTTGGTCAGCCACAGTCCTTCCGTGTTGGCCTATACCTCCAAGAAATATATACCGAACAAGAGAGGTCCCAGGACTGAGCCTTGTGGGATGCCACTTGTAACTGGTTTGGAGTCTGACATGGCTCCAGCAATTCTAACCATGTGGGTTCTGTCCTTGAGCCAGTTTGCAACCCATCTAGTGACATAGGGGTTTATATTTAAGCTGGTGAGCTTATCTATAATGCCGAGTGGGGTATTGTATTGAAGGCTTTTGCAAGGTCCAGGTAGGCTGTGTGGACCACCTTCCCCTTGTCAATGGCCTTAGTGACTGTTTCAAAGAAATCAACCAGGTTTAAGAGGCAGGATCTGCCCTTAACAAAGCCAAACTGGGTAGGATCCGGTGTCTGTAGGTCCCCAATATCTTTATTTATGAGGTCCATGATGATCCTTTCCATAGCTTTGCAGACCAAGCTAGTCAGGCTTATGGGGCGATAGTTTCCAGGATCCGTTGAGGCACCACCTTTGTGGAGAGGGACCACTGTTGCTGTACGCCACTCTTTGGGTACATATCCTGTAGTAAGGCTGAGATTGAACAGTAGTTTTAAGTTTGGGTTTAGCTCTTCTTGGAGTTCATGTAAGATGCAGCCCGGGACACCGTCTGGTCCCATTGATGCTGTGTTTTTGGCTTTGGAGATGGCAGCTCTTAACTGAGCATCTGAGATGTCAGGGGGGCAGCACTCTGCTGGGATAGATATTTGCCCTTTTGGTGGGGAGGGGAAGGGTTTGCGCTGAACCTGTCAGCTAGGATGTTGGCAATGTCTGTGGGTTTGGTGTATTTTTTGTCATTTTGGACTAATTCTGAGCATATCTGGGAATTCCCACCCAGGTTCCTAACATAACTAAAGAAAGCCTTGTGATTATCCTTAGTGTCCTGTGCAATTATTCTCTTGAAGCTGGCCTTAGACGATTTTATGAGTGCCTGTAGTTTTTTGCAAATACTGATCAGAGATGCCTTCCCTTTTTGGGATTTTGCTCTATCATGTAGTAGCTTCCTCCTTCTATTGTATAGTTTGTTTATGGCTGGGGTCCACCAGACAGGACGTCTGCCTTTGGAGGACTGGGACTTGGTTTTATTTGGGATTGCATGATCCATGCATTCCTGAAGGTGTTCATAGAATGGGTTTATAAAGGATTCTGCGGTCTGGGCCATATTTTCCACAGGCCCGGGGGCTTTGAAGGATTCCACCTCGGTTTTGAGGAGTGTGAAATTTGCTTTAGAGAAGTTTTTCACTGTGATTTTCTGGGCAGGGGGTGGGGTCGGGATGTGAATATCCAGTGAGATTAGTTTATGGTCTGATCTTACCAATGAGGGATACACTTTACACTTCTGGTCTGGAGCATAGAGTCCCCATGTTGGTGATGATCAGGTCCAGTATGTTTTCCCCTCTTGTGGGAGTGGTAACAAGTTGTTCCATAGCATTTGAGTTTATAAATTCTAGGAACCTTTGGGCTAGGGTGTTGGAGCTAGAGTAATGCTCCCAGTCTATGTTTGAGTAGTTAAAGTCACCCAATATAATGGTGTTTGGAGAGACCTTCATATTTTCCAGTGTTCTCAGGAAGGCTGAGTGGGGTTCCTGGGTTTGGGAGGGTGGTCTGTAGCAGGTTATAAACTGGAAGACAGTTTTACCCACTGTTAGTTGCACATGGATAGTCTCTGATGCTTCGTGCTGTGCCACCAACCTGGAGGTGTGGGTATCTTTGATAAATATTGATACTCCCCCTCCTTTTGTGGTTCGGTCCAAGTTTTGGGGCCGAAAAGCATGGTATGAGGTATAACCTGGTAGTGCTGGGGTGCTCTCGGGAGCCTTGAACCAGGTTTCTTTAACTGCACAGATATCGATGTTCTCCATGTTAAAGAGAGTTTCGAGTGTGTGCATCTTGAGGTTTAGATTTCTGGCGTTGAGTAGCATTACTCTTAGTTTCTTATCCCTTGTGATACCTATGGAGGTGGGTTTGTCTTTTGAGCCTTGCCTAAAAAAGGCACTATGGGGGCAGCAAGAGCCTTTGCCAATATCCGAAAGCCCAGGGGTGACAGGTGCAAGCCATCCCTAGTGAAGCATCGTGGCTTGTCGAGCATGTCATCCCAGGCTGACAGGCATTGGATCCCCTTTGAATGACACCAATACTTAAGCCAATTGTTGAAATTGATCATCTTGTCTTCATATTGTGGCATCATTCTTGGTGAGGGTAAGATGCTACTCAAGGTCAGGGTCATACCGGCCTGGGCTGCATGCTCAGAGAGCTCCTCTATGTCTCTTTTCATGTAGTCCAGGGAGGTATGTCTCAGGTCATTCACACCAGCATGGACAATGTCTGAGTCATATTTGTACTTGCCTTGGAGTGACCTGAGTGCTTGTGTTATGTGGCGGATCCTCATGCCTGACAGACAGCTCACCGTGACCTTCTCCTAGTTCAGCCTGGTGAGCGGGACGTCAGTGTGCCTGACGATAGAGTCACCTATTACAAGTGTATCAGGTGTGTTGTTTAGCCTTAAGGGCTGTGACTGTTCGGCACACTGGCTTTGTGAGCTATGTGTTGTACATCTTTTGTTTTGGGGTAGTGGTTGCTTGGGTGTCTGCTTTGGAGGTCTCTGCTGCTTAGGCAGATTTTTATTTAGAGCCTCCGGGTATGTTTTTGTGTGTTTATGTGTTTGGTTTGCTGTCGTGGTAGGTCTATGTGAGACTGGAATTGTAGTGAGTGTGGTTTCCTTCTTCTCCTGACTGGTTACACCAGTACTGAGTTGAGAGAGCTTAGCCTCCAGTATGGCTATATGGTTGCATCTCTCACATGTGTTGGAATTTGTTGGGAGGAGGAGAGGGTTGTCTGTGTACATGAGGCAGTTGTAACATTGCTTCAAGATTCCCAGATTCACCAGCTGGACCGGAGAGGAGATTGACAACTGACCTTTGGACATGCTAGAATAGTATTGGGAATTCCTTTATAATTGGAAAAAAAAAGGGCTAATGGGGAACAAGGTACTCAAGGGGAGTTTGTGAGTGTGTAATGCTTTTAATTTTTTAGTGCTGACTTATATAATTGCTTTAGTGGGCAAGTACCAGGTAACTTAAATGCAATGTGTTACAGGTAACTTAAATGCAAAAACGACAAACAGTAACTTTCTTTCAAGTGAAACAAGGAAATAAGTACAGTAAGCAATGCAGATATCACTAGGGGTCCACAGAAGCACTGAAAAGCCACGTTTTACGTGGAATTAGCATTTCAGGGAAATAACAAGCAAACAAACAACAAGCATACAAACAAAGCTAGATTCAGCAGGCCTGGATCTAGTCTATGCTACAGCAAACAAGATGTACCAATTTCAGTAAGAAACAGTTCAAATATGCAGGCACTATAACCCTCAACCAGAAATTCCCAGCTCAGAAGGGCAGAGTCCAGCCTCTCCTCCCACAAGAGTGCAGACCACGAACCTTCTCCCTGAATTGTTTGTATCATGCATTGTGCAGAGTAGACTTACAATAACAAGGTGTAAGCACCTTGAGAGCTATGAAAATAATCTTAACAACATTGACATCCTTGCACTAAGAACACACTGTCCATATTCTGCTTAAAATCTGTCTGAAATATCACCTACATTACACATTGAAACAAATAAATGGCCATGACATTACATTTCTGTAGTTAAGTTGAGAAGAGGGGAATATGATCAGAAAATAAAGAGAAGAAATAGCTGCCAGTGTTGGCAACCAAACATTAAAATGGTGTGGGCTATTATCAGCATAAAATATCTGTCAAAATCCCATGCATCTACGTATGTTTACGCAAATGACAAAGGAAGGCTTGCTGGTCCTGTGTTGGTAGCAAAGAGGGATAAAGAAAACACCACAGAGTGTGTGCTGCTATTGTAATGAGTTGAGGGTTCAGTTCCAGATAGTGTGCTGTCTGACAGAGGTAATGGATATTTTCTGAGTATATAATGGGGTTGTAACCAACACAGATCTAGGAAACTTCAGAATCCTACCATTTCATCTCTATTGACCAATATTTGTTAATGCTGGCAATTGTTTTGATTTTAATTTTTTATGCTTTTTTCCTCATTAGTGCAGATTTTGGCAAAGTGCACTGATGATTGGCAGCATTTCAAAGCACTGAGCAAGACTCCACTGCCCAATTTACAAACTCAGAAATTTAATTTGTCATGCCAATGGAAGTGTATTTTATAGTAGCACAGGTGTGCTTTGTTATAACATTTTGAACAGCAGTTAGAGAAGACATTTCACAGCTCATTTAAGTATATCACTGTAGCACAAAGTATAAAATAGGTTTCAAGACATGAGGATACAAGGTCTGAATCCGTCTTAAAGTCCCATGTCGTTTGTAATGTTTGCAAGCAGATGTGAAAATGCAGATTGTGTTTTGTTGTGTGCAATATAAATTGTTACACGTTTTTTTGCCTATTGCTTAGCAGAGCATAAGTAGGGCTCTCAAGTGAAAGAAAAAGTGAACAATTTAATTTCTCTACTCCATTAGTGCAAACTGCTTTGGTAACAATCCATGGTATCTCTAATGAGTCAGTGATGTGCACATTCTTTATACCTATTTCTCTGGCAGAAGCTGTAAATGCAGTGTCTTTGGCCCCTTAATAGAGTTTTGAATGACACAACCCAAAACTGAAGAAATAAATCCACAACAGGCCAGCACATGAAAGTTTTAATACAGGCAATGAAACACTCTAGTGCCTCTGCACACAGCCTTCCAGGAGTAATACAAATACATTAAATACAAAGCTTCTTATATAATCACCTAAATTAACAATCACTTAATCAATTATACAATAAATACTTCCAATTAACTTTAGAATTCAAGCCTGAAGGCAACAGTGTATTAAACTTTAAAATGTAAATGGATTCCTTATACAATAATTTATCCTTTAAAGCACACATTTCTTCAAACTATGCAAAAATGTATTCAAGAATACAACCTTGTAGAAGAGAGAAATCACTGTTATGTTTTTCCTTAAAATGCATAGCAATATTACTTTCAATCTGTTTTTGATGTCCCTAATATGTTCCTAAAGTCTTATTATAAACTTCCTCTTACACTCCCCCTACATAGTACAAATTACAGGGGCATCTCAAGACATAAATAATGCCTTCAGTAGCACAATAAAATCTACCAGAAGGAGAAAAACAGACACCATTTATATTATCAAAAAATGTAACCACATTACAGCATACGCTACACCCACAACAAGGAAATGTTCCTGACAAAGAGGTAATCTTGTTAATTACATCTTCAGGGGGAGTAAAAGAGCTAGAAACTAAAAAATCCTTTAAATTCCTACCACGCTTATAAGAAATGGAAGGGTAGTGAGTAATAATATGTGTTAAGTCACTATCTCTCATTAAAAATTTTCAACAGCTCTTTAATATTATGCTTATGTCACCACTAAGACTATTGTATGTAGATACAAAATATACTTTGTCATTCATACTATTTATATTTCCATTATTATTTTTACTTTTAGTATAAATACATTTAGAATAAACCCCCAAACAAACATCATCAGTTCTCTGTGAAATTACCTTCTGTAAAGCCCTCTCAACTACATGTTGTTCATAACCTCTGCTAATAAACATATCTAAAGTTCGATCAGATTCCACCACAAAATCAGCCCAATTATTACAAATCCTATGGATACGTAAAAACTCTCCATAGGGTAAAGACTCATAAGATGTTTAGGATGAAAACTGCCCCATGCAAAAAATGATTACTATCCATAAATTTCCTATGGACTGTGGTTCTAATACCACCATTGTGCAAACCTACTAAAACTAAATCCAAAAAGTTTACTTGTTTGCCATACTGTAAACCATCAAAACTCAGGCCATATTCATTTCTTTCTAAATCATGATTATATAAGAAGCTTTGCATTTGATTTATTTATATTACTCCTGGAAGGCTGCATGCCGAGGCTCTAGAGTGTATCGAGTGTTTTATTTCCTTAACAGAGTTTCTTTGGAATTCCAATGCAAATAGTGTGAAGGGAATGCAGAAAGTATGACACCAGATTATGATTTACTCTCAAGAGAACATCATATACCTTTTTCTGCTTTTTCTTTCCTTATACAGTTGCTCACTGCTGAGCACTGTTCAATCAGTGTTAACTGCTTAAGGAAAAAAGTGAAGCATTTTGTTTGGGCAGCCTTCTGTAGAGCAAATATGCTTACTGGCAAATAGCAAACACCAGAACTCTGGAGAGCACTGAGTGCAGAACATCTACCTGCTGTGCAGCTGTCTCTGCGGCACAAGATAAGTGCAGTGATTTCAGTGACAGAACACAGATGATCCAGCATTCAAATCCAGATAGCACTTATTTTACAAAGGATGCAAGAATGCAATTTCTAACAAAACTTAGATTAGGAAGGCAACACTACATACAGATGGCTATCATAATTATGTTTGTTTCAAGAAATGTCTCATTAATGCTTTGATAAATGTTTCTAGGTAGCATATCTCATTAATGATTTAGTTATGAAACACAGCTGACTGTGTCTGTAACTGCTTAAGCAGGTTAACTATAATAATGAACAAAAAATGCACTTGCATCTCTATGATGAGCATAATACTTAACTGAAAATAATCTTCTCTCCTCACATAGCCCAACTCTGTTTAGGACAGTATGTGTAGTGATGTATGTATGTATTATGCCCAAACCTGTATTAATCAGCTCATGAATGTCCATCCAACAAACATTCACAAACAGTAATAATTACTTTTTCAGGGGAATGCATTTCACAAGACTTCCTAAAGTCACACACATACAGGCCTATCTGAAGTATATCTCCATTCATATTGAATTCTGGTATCTGTTATGAAGACAGTTGAAAGGGACTTTTTCTGTATCACTGACAAATAATCACTTTGAAGTCAATGTGTTGTTCCTCCCTCAGGTTTGATTCCCACATTGGTTAACTAACTTTTTACAGTGTCTAATTCCAGAAAGTTATGTGCCAAGTCATCTTATTTAACCTCCAAAACACCAAGAATAACAATTAAAGCCATTAACCCCGTCAGTGTTGAGCATCTGAAAAAGAGTGAATAGGTTCAGCATCACACATGGCAAATCTCACTGCCATGTTTCACACCTTCATTGCTGTTTGATACAATAGCATCCTTTTCATTTGCCAATGCATCTCTGTACTTTCATTTTTTCCTTCAGAAGAGAACATTGTTTGTTTCAGCCTAATATCACCCAAACAGCGGAACACTTTATTTTTGAATTGAGTTTGGAACTAACATGGAAATGTATAATACACCATGCAGAGCAGCACTGAAGACCTCTAAACAGTGGTAATTCACAGTCCCAGTTCAACATATCAAAGTATAATCAAGCATGTGCCAACATCCATGCAAATTTGTTTCATACCATTGTGCTTAAGGAAGACATTTGGAACAAAATATTTCATTGCATGGAAATTGTTTAATATACTCATGTGAAATTGAGTGAACTGTGCAGTTAACTGACCACTTCATTCAGTTTGGCTTGTGCTGTAGCACTGACACAAAAGATATGCAACCACATACAGTCTTGATGCACATGAATCATATTTTTTTATCCCTCCTGCATTGGAACATTAAGTATTGCTTGGTATTGATAACCCACATTTACCATGCATGAGCACATACCATTGCTAATATCAGTACCAGTCATTTTTGTTTACATACCACCATCATAACCTGATTATCCATGAATAATGCATTCTCCATCCTGTGTTTCACAAGTGTGTGTGTCTCATATACACAAGACAGGTAGATATATGTCACTCTCAGTTCTGCAGAATACATTGATGACAGCATAGCTGACATAAGTCAGCAGAATGTATTTATTATTGATCATAACATTGCACTTACTCTATCATATCAATAAATATGGATTTGCACAAAATCTTCAACATCACAACATCTTCTCTGACACAGACTGAGAAGCTAATCCTATCTGCACCACACTGTCACAATATAAAAGTCAAACTTCTGCAGTGGCACTTGCATTAAGTACTGTGCCCTCTAAATTGCATAGATCGAGTGTTCTAATCTCACAGCAGTCAACGTGTGTGTGTATGGAATTGTGTAAGTATGACATTAACTATTTCTAGCCTCATTAAAATAGTAGCTGGGAGAAAATTTTACACTGCAGGGTGAGTCCCCATAAATGTCAACCCCTTCTCCAAACAACATCTTCTCTGAAATCCCACACTGATGTCATCGTTTAGAAAGTGTAGTCTCACACTATTAAAGGTAGACTTCTCCATTGACACTTATGCTAAGTACTGTTTTCTCTAGACTGTGTAACTAGATAGGCAGGGGGATCTAATCACACATCAGTTAACGTGTGTGTGTGTGTGTGTGTGTGTGTGTGTGTGTGTGTGTGTGTGTAGAGTTGTATAAATATGATATTCAGTGCTTATGGTCTCAGTAAAGCATTAGCTGGGAGTTCATTTAACACTGCAAGGGAGTCCACATCAGTGTCAGACCCTTCTCCCAACATCATCTTCTCTGTAACACCACACTGATGCCTTCATCTAAAAAGTGTAGTCACTATAAATAGCCTTCTGCAGTGAAGCTTAGTGTGTAATCAATCCCACATCCACGTTTTACTCTGTCCACAAATGCATACTGACTGCAACACATTGATGAGGTCATCATTTCAAAAACACACTTTCATACTACTAGTCAGGTCTCTACTGTGGTATGTGTGTATAACACACTTGTGTATTGACTGTATCACCCAATAAGTAGAGAGTTCGAGTACAGCAGTGTGACTCTTCTGATTGTGTCTGTGTGTAGGTAGGCATGTGTTACGCCTCTTAGTATTGACAACATCTAGAAGTCCACATATCTGTAGAAGGCATTTTTTGCACACACATCTCCTTTGCATACCACAGCTGATGTTATCCTTTCAAAGGTGCTATGCGACTTACATGCACTCAGACTTCTTCTGTGGTGCATGCGTATAATGCACTTGTATGTAGATTCAGGAGACTGATAGGTAGTTTGAATGCAAGAATGACTGCCTTCTGTGTTTCATCTTCTTATTGTGCAGAACATGCTGCAAATACATACTTGTGCTTGTGCTCTGTAACTCTTTTTAGTAGAAACATGAAGGTAATATGCGATGGTGATGGCATCCATTGAAATGTGCAGTGTCACAGTCAAATAAATCTGTAGTTGTGCTTTTATTTCAGCAGACCTTCATAAGCTTGTGATGTTAGCCATATGTTTCAAATCCTGACATCACTGCTTACGTTCACTGTACATGTCATTAACAGTGTTGTCACACACATGTGCTATGTACATGTGTAGATGTTGTTTCCTGTTAAAAGTGTTTATTCTACATTTCCTTTGGAAAGGCTATATTGAAGAGTGATGCTGTCATTGGAATAGATTGTCATTCCATCACAGTTGTAGTGAAGCACCTCCTCAGGACCAAGGACATTAGATGATGTAACATATGCTGTTGGCTAAGTAAGGCATATCTTCCAATACAGGATTATACCCATATTGGACATAATTGTTGTTCTACCATTACAATGACATCAGCAGGAGGCTACAGATGTGTTTGGGTATACCTAGCACCAGGCAATGCTGTCTGGTATACAGCAAGAGTCTTTCTGGGTAATTACAGGGACACATATTCCTTGATTCTTACACATGATGTAATGCTTTCACATAACCACACATATGACAATTGGTGATGCACTTATACCGTGGCACATTCATTGATCCCTCTATGGTGTTGAGTTTCTCAATGCTTAGGCAAGTGTTCCAAAGCAGCATTGCTTGACTGTAAGCATTTGTGTCCTTAACTGTTTCCCAATTATACTTTGTACAAATAGAGTGATGGAGGCTTCACCCATCAGATTTAGAAGATAAAAACTATGGGCAAATACAGTACAGCTGATTGAATGACTTCACATAGGTGGAGTTCAACAGCTGTGGTAGCAGTTACCCTGTGATGAATGTGATTAATAACCATATTGTTATTGAGGGGTTGTACAGCTTGATACTCAATTCTAGCATAGGGTTTAATTTTGTGTGAATCTACTGATGCCAACAAAACTATCATTACATCATGTCACACAACAGCCATTACATCATGTCATACAACAACCATTGCATCATGTCAGTCTTGTCCCTTGCTATGTTGCAGTAGCAGATGTGAATGTAGCTTTGGATTTTATGAGTAGACATTTGTTCTGTATATGTGATGGTGAAAGTGTTACTTTGGCACATGCATTGAGTCATGGGGTGTACATGTGTGTGCTCCAGTTCTTGGGTGGTATGTGTGCAGACATACAGAGAAATCTTCATTGACCACAGAACATTGATATAGGACTGATCACAATTGTGTGCAGATTATAATACTCAATTAATTGCCATAATTATGACATGCTGATATGGCATTCATTATCAGGGCTCCTTTCTTTATTCACGCATTAATTTCATTTGTTTGTGATTATACCCATTGCTACCTTCTGTGAGAGCTGCCAACAATGCAAAGCTTTGGAATACATTGAATCATAGTGTGGTATTTGCATCTGTTCTTACTTGTCTGCACAATAACTGTCTCAGGCAGGAGTTCCTTATGCAAGGGTATTACATATGTCACACTCTGCTCTCACATTTGTAACACCACACGCACACCTACATATGGGATGTATAACCATTAGAATATTGAATTGCATAAGTTCCTTCAAGGGTGATCCTCCTCATACATCCATTAGACCATTTGCTGTGGCGTATACAGTTAATACACAGGTCAGTGTTAACAATGATGGGATGGGTTTGATTATTACAATGGGAGATTTTGGCTTCTAAGGCATTACTAATTTCCGGTTTACTATCAAAAGTGTGAACGGCACTCCGTCGACTGTCATATACTCGAACATGGAAGGTCGTAATCGGTAATGTCGAAGGCAAAATAATCAATCTAGGAATGGTTTAACATGGGTCGAGGTAGGTGTTCAGTATTATTCCAAACTACAAACATCTCCCCTACCTCGACCCATGTTAAAACCATTCCTAGATTGATTATTTTGTCTTCGACATTACCGATTACGACCTTCCATGTTTGAGTATATGACAGTCGATGGAGTGCCGTTCGCACTTTTGATAGTAAACCCTATTTTCCAACATGTTATATTGACAGAACACACACCATCTAAATATCCTAGAATGAATATACTGTACTTGCGGACCGTCATCTCATCTCACCATGTGAATGACATTAATATGTCATTCACCCCTGTAACATTGTTAATTTATATAACTGTCGCATTCTATAATTTGTCAGATTTTATTTACCTATATTTGCTCAGAAAGTGTGACCACCATTAATTAGTATGACATACGTATTGAAAACTTTTATTATTACAAAACTGTTTTTGTGACGTAAGCACATTCATATCAATTATCTTACTATAATTTGCATGTTTACCTTGGCCTCTTACATATTTCTGTATACATCTCTTTGATTTCTGTGCACATTGTCCTCAGTGCACTTTTCCTGTCTGGTAACCTATGTATTATAGTTGCCTTGGCATTCCCATCCTCTCTTACTTATTTCTGTATTCATATCTTTCTTTTATGTGCACAGTACACTCAGTGCACATTCCCTCCTGATGTACAGCTTGCATTATTTGCATTATGTAGCTCTTCTTACTGTCCTTGTGAGCATGTTTAACAGGGGTGCCCATAGGCAGGCTTGTTTGTTTACTGTGTGTGCCTCTGACACTTGCTGGCCATTAAAACTTGTTTATATTCATGCAAACATGATGAGCAGCATGCATATGCAAATAGAGCTGCTGCTGATTGCGCTAACATGTAAACATCCTATAGACTTTACACAGAGCTTACATGATTGTTCATGAATTTCTAGCTTAGTCTTTCTTAACAAAAGATTCTGATTTTAAGGAAATAATAACTCCTGAGGCAAGGCTGACACCAGTTAAGCAGAAAAGTAATACCTTAGTACTGCACTACCCAAATATTAAAGTGCTAAACTAAAAATTCTTTCAGTGTATAAAATTTAAAAACTACTTCATCAGAAATAGAATATGCATAGACTGCTGCAAAGCCTGTGAAGACCATCCAAAGCTTAACAAGTCTGAGCTGCAACTTTAAGCAAAACGATTAAATATCTGCACATAGGAAGGCACCCTAAGGTGAGTGGCTTCCAAAAACACTGAGCTAGTGTAAAATGCTGCAGAAAAGCAAAGTTGACACTCCAACCACTTTGTTAAGACTGCTAGAAACTCTCAACTAGCTTTGATTAAAGTCTCAACTATGCTCACACTCCACACAAGTGTGGATCGTGGTACAGTTCATGAGAGTGAAGAGAAAATATCCATAGTTCTAGCCGCAAAACTACAGTCATATGAGATGTGTAAACTATAGCTTTAGATACAGTGGTATCTTTAATGTAAACATCTATGACATTAAGACTCTGATATGGCTGGAATTTCCTTAATGGTAAAATCAAATTAAAGGCTATACTAACTGGATTCAAGAGGTTTAGATGGCACATTTGCATGTGGTGATGCACTAATGGTAAGTTACATGGGGAATGCTCTACTTTAATTACCTTTAATTATGTTTCTAGATATGCATTACCACTTCTGCAAAATCTTTTATACCACAAAAGAGATTTTGTGCACTCTCTCTCTCTCTCTATATATATATATATATATATATATATGTGTGTGTGTGTGTGTGTGTGTGTGTGTGTGTGTGTGTGTGTGTGTGTGTGTGTGTGTGTTTGTGTGTGTGTTTGTGTGTGCATGTTGAATAACCATATGCGTAGGCTTGTACAATCCGTACCCAAGTCACCATAATGACAGGATTTCATATTTATGGAGTCTTCAAAATTTAAAGCATATAAGGCATGTTCAAATTCACCAGATTTATTTCTTAAAATGTTTATGTTCATGTTAAAAAAAAGATTGGGGACTTGATCAGTACATCTTCTTTGCCTCAGAACAGTTTCTAAACATTAGTAGCTCAGTAGCTGAGAGCAGGACATTATCAGTGACCTTCAGATGTCTTGGAAGGGTCAAAACTCATCCCAACTGTACAAATATTTTAATTATGAAAGAGCCTCAGCTGTTCTTCAGTTACTGTTTGTTTAGAAGAAGATTTCACCAAGTTTTTTATTGATTCGTTGTGTCATTTACTTCTTTTAGGGAATAAACTGCATGGAAAGCAATAATGATCCTTTTGACATTTAAATAATCAGTTGGCCAGTATTGTTCACTATGTTATTTTAAAGTGCTTTACCATAATTATTAGCATTTGAGTAAAACACTTAATATCACAGTGTTCAAGATTTAGTAATTATGTTTTCTGTAATTCAATAGCTAGTGTGAACCTTCTTGCACTAATAAACAATCTGTCACCATTTATATCATGACTGATA
>NC_056735.1:1364909922-1364964922 GCF_019279795.1 Protopterus annectens | reverse complement strand
TTCCTCTGCAGTAAAATTTAGGCCAAATATGGGTGACTGCATCTAGATGAGATCATATTATGTAAGTGAAAATGTTAAGATAGTGAGGAGGGTTTAAGGGAGGTTTATGAGAATATGTTATGTGTATCCCTCTGTGAGGAAAGACTGAAAGTCTGGCCCTGTTATATATATTTTTTAAGAAAATCCCCATTGTATTTTTAATGCAAAAAACTGTATGATCCAAGAATGTGGTCCTGAAGTTTTTATGACTGCAATAGTGATAGAACAGCAATGCAAGATCTGCATGAAGAGTGAGAGGTATTTGGCTAAAAATTCTGGAATGCTTAATGCCCCACTGTCAAATTTTCAAACATAGAGGATTATGATTCAGTCCCAATCATAATGAAGTTATGTTCAAGACATGAATGTCAAAAGAATAAATAAACTTCAAGAGCAAAGTGAAGCAAAGTGAATCTTGAGAAGTGAGTCTTAACATCCATGCGGAGTATAAATAACTACTTAGTTATGATCAGAAAGACTCAGTCATAATTCTTAGAGCTTCAATTGCTTCATTGTACTACTAGTTGCAGAAAACGTGTAGGACAACTAATTGTTTTATAGTTTTCAAATCTATAAAATATGGCTGTCACACAGACAGTGGCCAGAACATAAATGTACCCTTGATGGATTAATCACTTTACAAGTTGTTAAGCATTTCAGGATGCCTTTCTTGTATGGCAACAGTAAGTTTTATTACAATTTTCATAAAACATTTTAGCTTTTCCTTGCTGTTTTGTGGTGAATTCTCTCTATGCCCCAGTAAGAGACCAGGGCGTAAAGGCTCTGAATACCATGCATAACAAAACTTGTTGTGTACCTCTTTGATTTCAGAGAGATGCATAACAAACTTTACGTTTTTGTGGATTTCTGAACATAGACATCTTGTACAGTGTGCTGCATAAAGATGTTTACAAAATAATGCAGAAATTTATTCAGGTTACAAGCAGACTTGAGAATAGTACTAACATTTTAGAAACATTAATGGATAACATCTGGATTTTGATTTAGTCTAAGTACATTTTAAAGGTACAGAATGCCTTTATGCAATAACCACACATCAGACACCTCTATCGAATTTCATTTTTGCATTAAATTTTCCATTTAACTCACTAACACTTAAGTGGTGTGGAATGTCACATTTCTAAGAGTCTATACACATCATGCATTCCATAGCATTGACTGAAAAACTTAAAAAGGATAAGATAAACAAAAGTAAATATTTTGTGAATGATAAAAGCTATTAAAACTGTATAAACATAAATGCTATCAGTAAGAAATATTCTTTGCAGTAATAATAGTCAGTGCATTTATAGTTGTTCCATAAATGCTATATTATAATCCATACAAACTCAACATTATATTTTTGCTAAACTTTTACAAAATAAACTGTCATATCACGGAACCTGTATAACCTAGACAAATATTGTTAGAACATCTTTTTTAACCAAACGTATGTTTTTGGATGACAGCAAGAAATTCCTCTATGAGTGCATGTTTATTGAGATATTTATAGAAATATGAAAGCATATGCTTAATTGCATAATTAGAAATATAAATAACCAGTGGCGGCTGGTGACTTCAAATCACAGGGGGGCTGCAGGAGACGCTGAATGGGCGGGGTCAAAGGGAAGGGGTGTGGTCAACCATAAAGGGGAGGGGCTATGCACAAAACCACAAAAAAACTAACTTTAATTAAATACGCTGCCCTGGGTGGCAAACCATCATTATGAAAGTCCAATCAAGACAAAAATAAGTGTAGAAGAATAAAAATATTTCAATGCATTGGCTGCATGACAGCTTACTTAATATCTAGATGGAAACAAAAGGTTGTGAGGCATGAAAAAATAAATTACTTTTAAATACATTACTGGAATGCCAGTCAAAATCAAGTATAAGAAAACCAGAAGCACTCAACTCAAACCACTTCTCCTTGCACTGCAGTTCTAATTATAATATATTCAGCTTTATTAAAGTACCAAGCAACATGCTGAAAGTAGAAATCTATGTGATGCCCCCACTTGTAAAAATGTTTCTTATCCAAAAAGACCTGCTGCCTGACAACTTGTTTCATGGGAAAACATGATAAAAGTAAAAATGAAAAGCAAACAAGAAACAAGCTCAAGATACATTGCTTAAAGGATTACTGTACAGGTTATGGACCACACATGATTGGCATTCTGTTTAGTTTACGGGTAAAGCCTGTAGAGATGACTGGAAGTCTCCAACAAGTGTAATGAGCTTTTTAAAATAATGGAATCCTGTCCTTTAATACCCAAGGCTTATACATTATCTAGTCAAGTATTCTCTGCATGGCAACAACAGAAAGGCTTTCAATGTTGGCAATTCTTTAACAGTATGCTTATTAAAGCTTACTTGCATCTTACGATGTCAGACAAGCTTACCTTATGGTCATTAAAGCATTGCTACTTAAACACAGAGCAACAGGCACTTTGAGTAATAAGCATAAATCAACAGTACAAAAATATGACAGAAACCAGACCATTCTGCAAAATCAAGGACAGATGAAAAGCCACTGTAGTACTTATGCAGTGTGTCCTCCCCATCCAAGGTAGATACAACTACTCCTTGCCTTGCTTGGACACATCCAGAGTCACTACATGGGGAGTGGGGTGCAACAAGCATGTCACAATTTGAAATCTCTCTGGCTGACTGTGATGGCCCTGACACATTTGTCATACCTCTCAACTTCAAGAGCAAGAAATCTGGACAAAGCCATACACAGAAGTGGGACAAAGGCACAACAATAAGGACAATTTTTAAATATTGCTCTAATAAACTTAGAAAGATAATAGAATAGGTCTTGCATTAGTATGAATTTTCTGAAGGGTATAAAATCTGAAACTCAAATGTCTGTCATTTTCTAACTTCAGTCTTTAGTGATTTGTCACTAATTTGCCAAAAAACACAATTTTATGAAAAGTGGACCAAAAATGTGATGCAAAAATATAAAATAGACACACAATACAGCTTCTACCTGTCAAAGAAGGGACACTTTAATATTAGTACTGCTACCTTGAGCAGCTGACAAAATAAAAGAATCTACATGCATTTCAAGTAATCTATAACTTTGATTATTACAGTTATTTCTTAATTGTAAACCCTCCATGTTTTCTTCCAAAATTGCTATTTTTGGAGGGATTATTAGGGGAAGAGCAACATTTTGAGCCAAAATTGGGGACAGTTGAGAGGTTGGCTATGCCTAATTCTATAAAGCAATTTATTTGCATGTACCTCTCAACCTGTTAATGCAGTAAATCTGAACAAGGCCAAATATATCGGGGCACATATAAACAGTACTAAAAATTGCTCTTGTATAAATTGAGACAGTTGATAGAACGGCTCTTACTTTAACATGCATTTTATGAAGGTTATGAAGTCTGAAACTTATTATTTAGTGACTTCTGGCAAATCATTTAGGAATTAAAACTACAAATTTTATGAACAACAAACCAAAAATAAGAAGCAAAAATCTATTCATTCTTTGAAAATCTGGACAGTTGGGAGGTATAGTTCAGCTGGGCCTGTCTGAGTTTGCTGCCCTCCCCTGACAAAATAATGGTTGAACTGGAGCCTCTGCAGCCATTCCAATTAACCATTACTTGGCTATTTCACTCCATTTACCATAAACACTAATGTGCATACTGCTTTACTTCAATGATTGGACTTCATTTGAAAGTTTTATTTTGTATTTTACAGCACAAACATTAAGTCATCTGTTAAACAAAGCAATGCAGTCTCACAATGAAAACTTAGCATTAAAACTTCTCTGCCCTTGAAACTCACATTCATTGAAACAGCATTGAAACCCACATTCAAAGAAAATACATTTTGCCAGTGGCAGATAAAGATTAATTTTGGGCTGTTTTCGAATCATAGGCCCCTTGCATATGAAGCATACATGTGCTCTTTGATACACCTTCCTCATTGTACTAAAATTATATTCCTTGTACAATACAGTACACTTGTTAGAGGGTGTTTTAAATTTGTTTTGAACATTTTTCCAGTAAGCAATGAAACAAAACATATGCACCCATAATGGCAAAACTGCCCAGTTGAGAACATTTATCATAAAAGTCTACTCAGACTTCCACAGTCCACCATTATTAGTAAATATACACAATTCTACAGTCCACCATTATTAGTAAATATGCACAATTCCACAGTCCACCATTATCAGTAAATATGCACAATTCTACAGTCCACCATTATCAGTAAATATGCACAATTCTACAGTGCACCTTTATCAGTAAATATGCACAATTCTACAGTGCACCTTTATCAGTAAATATGCACAATTCTACAGTCCATATTCAGTGAATTCAGTTCTTGCCATAGCTGTCAACCTTAGCACAAAAACCTGGACGAAGCCAATAATGGGGGAATACAGTCCCAAAAATAGGGACAAATTTAAAATATTCATCTTATAAACTTAGAAAATTGCTAGAAAAAGGTTGTGCTACTATGTATTCTGAAGAACATGAAGTTTGAAATTCAAATGCCGGTCAATTTTATTGCGGACAGAACAAAAACAATTTTCAGCAGAGACGCAGGGATTAATACTGCAGACACGTCTTTGTAAAATGGCAGGGCATCAGAGCAAATCCACACAAACACAGAGAGGAGATGCAGACTCCACACAGAAGCCACCCCAACCAAGAATCAAACCAGAAAACCTATAGCGGTGAGGCAACAATACTACCACTGCACCATCAAATCTGCAAGGAATTAAGCATTCAGAAACCTGAAGTCTGAAATTCAAATGCCGGTCAATTTTACTGCGGACAGAACAAAAACAATTTTCAGCAGAGACGCAGGGATTAATACTGCAGACACGTCTTTGTAAAATGGCAGGGCACCAGAGCAAATCCACACAAATACAGGGAGGAGATGCAGACAGAAGCCACCCCAACCAAGAATCAAACCAGAAAACCTATAGTTGTGAGGTAACAATACTATCACTGCACCATCAATTATACAAGGAATTAAACATTCAGAAACCTGAAGTCTGAAATTCAAATGCCTGTCAATTTTACTGCGGACAGAACAAAAACAATTTTCAGCAGAGACGCAGGGATTAAAACTGCAGACACATCTTTGTAAAATGGCAGGGCACCAGAACAAATCCACACAAACACAGGCAGGAGATGCAGACTCCAAACAGAAGCCACCCCAACCAAGAATCAAACCAGAAAACCTATAGCTGTGAGGCAACAATACTACCACCGCACCATCAATTATGCAAGGAATTAAACATTCAGAAACCTGAAGTCTGAAATTCAAATGCCTGTCAATTTTACTGCGGACAGAACAAAACCAATTTTCAGCAGGGATTAAAACTGCAGACACGTCTTTGTAAAATGGCAGGGCACCAGAGCAAATCCACACAAACACACGGAGGAGATGCAGACTCCACACAGAAGCCACCCCAACCAAGAATCAAACCAGAAAACCTATAGCTGTGAGGTAACAATACTACCACTGCACCATCAAATACGCAAGGAATTAAACATTCAGAAACCCTTAAGTCTGAAATTCAAATGCCTGTCAATTTTATTTAACATTTTTTAATCAAGACAGTCTGACTTGGAACAAATAAACAATTTTCAGCAGAGGCCCAGGAAGAAATAATGCAGACATGTCTTTGTAACATGGGAGGACACAAAAGCAAACCCACACAAACACAGGGAGAAGATACAGACCCCACAAAGAAGGAACCCCAGCCAAGAATCAAACCCAAGAACCTGCAGCTATGAGGCAACAATGCTACTACTACACCATCAAATATCAAGCATTGCAACATTTACAAACCACAGATATTATGAGGAACAGATCAGATCGAATATGAGGCAAAAATCTGAAATTTTTTTACAAATGGTGGTGGGTAGGGAACTCAAGTCTTTAACACCTGCACACAGGGTACAGGGTTCAAGCCTGAGGCATTCCCTACCACACCACCACACCACCTGGGGCATTTTCACACACACACACACACACACACACACCAGTAAAGCACAAGCACCATACACACAAATAAACATTGTAAATTAAAAAGCACAAACTCCATACAAATAAACATTGTAAATTAAAAGCACCTTACCTGAATACATCCAGCTAACGTACATCCTTCCCGCGCAATACTGAAGACCCGCGAGATCCCAATGCTCCACGCCGATGAGATCCCTAATGCTCTGTCCCGAGTCCTTGCAGTCTGGACACGACCCATAATCCTGGCGGGTCTGTGCACTGTAAAAGTGCACAGACGTCTCCTTGTGTCCCTCTATGGGGACGGCTGGACTGCCTTGAGCATGCGCATAGACTGACAGTAGTCGGGACTCGGTCCATGCGCGAAGTCCGTGAATTTTGAAAAAATATTTTTTTTTATTTTTCATTTTTCTTTCTTTCTTTTTTATTTTTGAGGGGGCTGCAGTCCGGCAGCCCTATGCCACGAGCCGCCCCTGTAAATAACACTGAATATATCTCAAGATTCACAATGTTTAGTGCAAATTTGAAAGAATGTTTTCTTCAACAATATCCAAGGTTTTAGGTGATATTGTGCAACGGTTTGTAAGTCACTTGTTTTTTGAAGTATTAAGTACATATGGAAATATTGTTTATTTTCATAAGTACTATCAAACAACTAGCAATATATCAAGTATAGTGTCATATTAATGAACATTGACAATGAACTTGCACGTATCTCATCATGGCATATATACCCCTCAAAAACATGTAGGGCTCTCAGTTATGAAAATATAAACATAAATATAAAAATATTAATAATAAGTGATGGACAGTGATTAGTTTCTCTGCTGCACTTTCTAATATTGCCTATTATTGGTTGGTAGGTCACTTAGTAAATGAAGCCAGACTCCAAAAAGTTTTGGATGCTATAAGGAGCTATGGGTATGAACTAGAAGTATACAGAAAGGTGCTACAGCTGTGAATGACTTAAGGGTGCCCTGATAAATTAGATACATTTCCTATCTTTAAATAAAAAAAAAATAGGTTGTTGCTCAGAAAATGCATTTTTCTGTATCTGTGATGTGTTTGTTGGTGCAAGTGTTATTATCTAATCTGATATGTAAGAGTTGGAGTGTCATCCTTCAATGGCATGATCCTATTAGATATTCATTCACACATAGTTAACTGACTCTCATGTTGCTCTGTCCTCCTCCTTACTAACTCATTTAGTACTTGATTAATCTCTCACTGTCTGTGTTGGCTTGAATGGATGTGCGAGCATAATACATAATGTCATTCAGAGTTTTCCTGAACGGCAATACATAAGTGAATAAAACTTTAAATAGATATGGCACAGGTAAGTGCTACTGAAATAGGTTTTTGTACTAAGTGGTGACAGTGCAGTATTAGAAAGCATTTATCATTAATATTACCAAAAAGGTGTGTCGTGTGACATGGAACTGTGTGTGTGTGTGTGTGTGTGTGTGTGTGTGTGTGTGTGTGTGTGTGTGTGTGTGTGTTCCATCAGCATTTTGTCTGGAGTAGCATAAGGGAATGTGGATACTTGGGAATAGAAAGTTGCTGGGAATGATGAGTTGAAGTACTATTCCCGTGGACTGTTCCTTGGACCCATGGCAATGCCAGACCAGTGACAGAAAGAACTGAAAAAAATTACTTGTAGGAGAACATCTATTCTAAGACAGTATGATGGTTATTGAGAAATTTGTATGCGGGGGTGAAGGTACTATAGAAAAAAATGGAGGTCTGGGGTCGTGGTTCACATTATTTAGGTACAAGCATTGCACTGGTAACCATTTGAAATATCTGGACCTACTATAGCAAATCCTGTAAAGCTGAGACTGAATGGTTGAATATCTGAACATATGAATGCTAAGTTTGATATGGCCATTTCTCAGACTGTCCTCCTTTCTCCAAGGTATAGCAATCTCAGAGTTCAAGGTGGGGTAGCAGGGGTTTTGCCATCTATAAAATGAAGCTTTTGCAGAATAGCTGTGCTTGACATTCACTCTTCTTCCTCATTTTCAGTGTTTTGTTTCTGTTTATCAGCTGCCTGCATTTCAGGTGCCATCATTTCAATAGGGAGCAGCATGCATGTACTTTCTGATCGCTAAGGATGCTGACAACCCCTAAAGCAAATTACAATATATTGTCATAAATCATTCCTTATTTGAAGCTGTTCCTAAATGCAAAATTAAAGAAAAAAGCAAACCAGAAGTGTTTTTGTGGATACACACATTGTACTTCACCGTGCTTTTGCTACATGCATTTAGGAAAACTGTGCTGCAGAAAACTGCATTTTCATTTTAGTTTAATTAATATTGGTAATCGAATGTTAGCACATTCTGTAGTGATTTATTAAGTATCGAAGATCCGTGTGCCCACAGAACTATCCACATTCAATCTCTTTGTATGGTTGCAGTGTTGTTTTTGTCCCAGTAGAAACACTGAATATTATGTTTTTAACTGTCATGAGGTATAAAATTAACTAATCTTGTATGTACAGACTAAAGTGCTGCATTAGCAGTATAAGACTGCAGGAGACAGACTTTGTACCCAGAAAAACTTTGCATGGCAGCTGCATTTTTAGATGCAGTGAAGTGGTTACTAATGTACAACAGATTAGCCCTCCACCTTTTGGCAAATCCTGTACTGTTTATCATACAGAAACTTTCAGTTACTAAATGTCAAGTATCTGAGGCAGTACAAAATAGGTTTGGGTTGTCAGGCGTTAATGTAGAACAGTGTTGCCTTTGTAGTACAGGTCTGTGTTATGATGATGGCTGACACTGTAGCACAGAAAGATGTGGAATACTTTATTTTGCTGTCTTCATCTGCAGAATGAGTTGTCTCATATTTTTCAGCCAATATATGACAGTGGGGTCATGCAGCTTTGGTGCCATTCACTTTCTGCTTGCTTGTTGGTTGAGCACTGGCCATCCAGGGATGCCTTAATCCACTTCCAGGATCATGCCATTTAGAAATGCCATGACTGGAATCTATTATTTAAATATGAATTAGCATATTGCATTTTATCATACTTACTGGGTACAACCTGGGTACAGAATAGTCTAAGAATGTCACCTCTTTTGCCAGATCATTACAAGCAAAATTAAATTGTTTTTTTTTTTTTTTTTTTTTTTTTTTTTTGTTTTTTTTAGGCTGATGCAGTATATATTCCATTTTTATTGTTCTGACATTTTAAACAGTTTGACAGATATGGTAATTTCAAGTCACTTTAAACAACTCACTGCACTGGACACGTCACTGAGGGATGTCATCAGTCTTTAAGGAAAAAAAAATCATTCTTCTTTGCTTAACATTTCTCATGGTCTGCAGAAGTGCTTCAACTTCTGAGAATGCCCCAGAACATGAATTAATTTTCTCCCTCTCAGTAGCTGGTTCCCCCCCCCTATCTGGCCGAGCCACCCATCTCACCTTTTCACTTCATATAGAGCAAAGTGCTGAATAGTTGTCCTTACCTCCCTGGACTACATGAAAAGAGACATAGAGGAGCTCTCTGATTATGTAGCCCAGGCAGGTATGACCCTAACCCTGAGCAGTATCCTTCCTTCACCAAGAATGATGCCACAATATAGAGACAAGATGATCAGCTTTAACAATTGGCTTAATGTCTGGTGTCATTCAAAGGGGATCCAGTGTCTGTCTGCCTGGGATGACATGCTTGACAAGCCACGCTGCTTCGCAAGGGATGGCTTGCACCTGTCACCCCTGGGATTCCGGATATTGGCTAAGGCTCTTGCCACCCCCATAGTGCCTTTTTAGGCAAGGCTCAAATTCTAAACCTACCACCCTAGAAAACAAAATGGGAAGAAACTGAGGGTAATGCTGCTCAATGCCAGAAGTCTAAATCTCAAAATGCACGCACTCGAGGCCCTTCTCAGTATGGAGAACATCGATGTCTGTGCTGTAACTGAAACCTGGTTCAAGGCTCCTGAGAGCACCCGGCACTATTAGGTTTTACCTCATATCATGCGTTCCGGCCCCAAAACCCGGACCACACCACAAAGGAGGGTGTATCCATATTCATAAAGGATACTCACACCTCCAGGTTGGTGGCAATGCAAGCTTGGAAACCATCCAGGTGCAACTAACCATAGGCAAAACTGCTCTACAAATTGTAGCATGCTACAGGCCACCCTCTCAAACTCAGGAACCCCACACAGCCTTCCTGAAGACACTGGAGGGTATAAATGTATCTCCAAACACCATCATATTGGGTGACTTCAACTACCGAATATAGACTGGGAACATTACTCAAGCCCTAACTTTCTAGCCCAACGGTTCCTGGAGTTCATAAATTCAAATGCCATGGAACAGCTAGTCACTGTTCCCACGAGAGGAGAAAATATACTAGATCTCATTGTCACAAACATGGGGACAAAATGCTCCACACGGAAGTATATCCCTCATTGGTGAGATCTGTTCATAAACTAATCTCACTGGAAATCTACATCCGCCCCCACCCCAAGCAAAAAAGACCATAGTGAAGAACTTCTCTAAAGCAAACTTCACACTACTCAAGACTGGTGTGGTATCCTTCAAGGCCCCTGAGCCAGAGGAAACCACAACCCAAGCTCTGAAGCCCTTACAAATGCCTTCTATGAACACCTCCAGGACTGCATGGATCAGGCAATCCCAAATAAAACCAAGACTCTTTCCACAAAGGGCAAACGTCCAGTCTGGTGGACCCCAGCCATTAATAAACTTTACAATAAGAGGAGAAAGCTATTACATGATAGAACAAAATCCATAAAAGGAAGTCACCCTGATCATTATTAGTAAAAAAATACGAGCACTCATAAAATCAACTAAGGCCAATTTTGAGAGAAAAATTGCCATGGATTCAAAGGACAATCATAAGGCCTTTTTCAGCTATGTTAGGAACCTGGGTGGAAACTCCCAGATATGCTCAGAATTAGTCCAAAATGATACAAAAATCACTGAACCCACAGACATTGCCAACATACTGGCAGACAGGTTCAGTGCAAACTTCACCCCCTCTCCCCCCCTAAAGGAGAGATAACTATACCAGCCGAGTGTAGCCTCCCGGACATCTCAAATGCGCAGGTGAAAGCTGCTCTCTCTAAAGCTAAAAACACAGCATCAATGGGAGTGGATGGTGTCCCCGGCTGTGTGCTACACGGGCTAAATGAGGAATTAAACCCGCACATAAGGCAGCTGTTTAATCTCAGCCTTACCACAGGATACGTGCCCAAGGAGTGGCGTACGGCAACTGTGGTCCCACTCCACAAAGGCGGTGCCTCTACGGACCCTGGTAATTACCGCCCCATAAGCTTAACAAGTCTAGTCTGCAAAGCTATGGAGAGGATCATAATGGAGCTCATAAACAAAGATATAGGGGACTTGCAGACATTGGACCCGACCCAGTTTGGCTTTGTCAAGGGAAGATCATGCCTTTTGAACTTGGTTGACTTCTTGAAACAGTCACCAAGGCCATTGATGAGGGAAAGGCAGTCCATACAGCCTACCTTGACCTTGCAAAGGCTTTCGACACAATACCCCACTCGGGTATTGTAGAAAAACTTACCAGCTTAAATGTAAACCCATATGTCACAAGATGGGTTGCAAACTGGCTTAAGGACAGAACCCACAGGGTTAGAGTTGCTGGCGCTGTGTCAGACTCCAAGCCGGTCACAAGTGGTGTCCCACAGGGCTCGGTCCTTGGCCCCTATTGTTTGGCATCTACTTCTCAGAAGTACAGGCCAACATGGGAGGACTTTGGCTGACAAAGTTTGCAGGCGACTGCAAACTGGGCCATAGTGGAAAGTGCATCGGACACGGATATCCTTCAGAAGGGACTCACGGAAACAGATAGCTGGTGCCAGAGCCATGGCCTGAAGTTAAACGCCAAAAATGTATAGTCATACCCTTCGGGAAAAACAAGGTAACCCCAAGCTACCATATAGGTGGCAATCCACTAAGCACAGAAGAGGTTATCAGGGACCTGGGGACCCAGGTTGACAGTGGCCTTTCTTTTGACACTCACATTGCTAAAGTGGTTAGAAAGACCTTCTACATTGCCCACCTGATCATGAAGGGATTCACATCCAGATCTAGTGAGGTCATTGTTCCCCTGTACTCTTCACTTATCAGACCAATGATCGAGTACAATGCCCCATTCGGGATGTATCTCACCCGACATCTGCAGCAATTGGAGAGACCCCAAAAGTTCCTCACCAAAAGGATAAAGGGACTCCAAAATCTGTCATATGCTGCCAGATTGAAGAAACTCCAGCTCTATTCAGTCGCATACCGTCTGCTCAGAGGTGACATGTGCCTGACATACAAGGCCATGTCCAACCCGGAATTAATGGACATGCTCCACCTCAAAAATCCAAATCCACCAAAACCACTAGAGCAAGCGACTTAAACCTTAGCACGGATATAAATAGGACGTGCTGGAGGGATAGATTTATCACTCAGAGACTCCCTATGCTGTGAAATAAAATCCCGGTCCATGTGAGGCAGAGCACCTCGCTGACTCTGTTCAAGAGAAATCTAGACCTGTGGATGGGAGATCGTAGGTTTACCCCAGGAATCATCTCTGTGTCACTGCTGGACAGAGGCACAACAAACTAATGGGCACAGTATTTTTTCATATAAGGGGTGGCGTAAGCCACAATAATTTGGGCTAGGCTTATAAATGCCTTAGGGCAGATAGCCTAGTATAAACCTATGAACCTATGAACCTATGGTGCATCACACTATGAGAGGGGAGACATTTTAAAATTTTGTTGTACCCATTCACATGTGCTTAATACCTATCTGTGTTCCACATTTTCACCCCCCCCAAGCTTGTCAGCTTGTGTCACAGACTGGAATAAATGGGTTTTAATCAGCTTAGCATGCACCATCCTAGTGACTGTAGGGGTTCTCTGCTGTTTATTTGGTTGTTACTGAATCTTCTTCTCTGGTCATTGGCAAGCAAAGTTCTGTTACTTGCATAACACTACTGATTTGTTTTGTCCACTCATTTTATTTTCATCTGTAGCAGTTTTTTGTCATTTTCACCTAAGTGGAGGTCATCTGGTGAACCACGATGAGGTCACATTCGGCTGTACCAGATGGGTGAGTTCTGTTTTATTTTCACTGCCTTAATCAGTCATTGCTGATTTTAGTGCACTTCAAATTCATAGGTGCAATCAAGGTCATTGTGCGTAGTATAAAACAGAATTTATGGTCTTTGGCTGTACAATGTACGAAATCTCATGTCAGTGTTAAACTAGATAAAATGTGCTGCATTTTCAACTATGCTACTCAGGAAAAGATTATTTTCTTAGTTTCTATTTCTTTTCTATTTTTTTCCACTATGTCATTATTTAGATTCACAATAAAAATATGTACTATTGCTCATAGTCTAACATTTCATACCTCTCAACTGTTCAGATTTTTGCAGAAGGCCCAGATTTTTGCCTCATAGCTTTTGTCTGTTTCTCATAAAATTGTGGTTTTCTGGCAAATCACTGAGGACTGAAGTCAGATAATAATAGCAGATATTTGAGTTTCAGACTTCATATCCTTCAGGAAATTCATGCTAATGCAAAATCTGCTATTCTATCAACTTTTTATGTTTGTAAGACCAATATTTAAAAACTGTCCCTATTTTTGGGCCTTTGTCCCTCATTATTTGTGGCTTTGTCCAGATTTTTTGTTCTAAAAGGTTGAAAGGTATGAACATTACACATTTTATTTTAGAAACTTAACCAAAATATTATTAAACCATTAAATGCTAAGCATTTTCAGGTAATTGGTCCTCAGACTACTGGCTGTATCTAACTATTTTTATGTATATACAATATTGTATATCCAAAATGTTTCAGATTTTTTTCCATTGAATTTTCAGGAAACTCACTGTTGAAATTATTTATAAAACACCATTGGACTGGAGACCTACCTCCAAAGACAAAGGAACAGCTGCATCTTCAATTTTAATGAAAAAAAAATGATTTCTATATCATTTTTATGCTTCAACAGATACAAAGAGTAAAAAGATATTTTTTTCTACAGACACATTCTCTTCTTAGACATGAAATCAAATCAACATTTTGTATTTATAATTTAATACCTTTTATTTTAATCTGAAGAGAAATGAAAAATAGGGCAGGATACAATAAACCCTACATGGCTTGCTGAAACCATGTGCATGTCACGCTCGTGAGTCAGTATTTAGTAGAGCTGCGCAAACATGTTAATCATCATGGCATGCTAATTACTACATAAGCAGATGAACTGTATGCTAATCAAAAAATTCAAGATGGTGGAGCTATTCAACAAGCTATAAAGCAATTGTGTACACTTAGTGTAGCCTTCTGCCCTCTATTCCATGGAATATATATGGAATACAGGAAGAGAAACTACACTAGAGGGAAGAATGTTAGGGACTGCTGCTCTTGTTCATGTGTATGTGCAACAGGTTCAAGTCAAGGTTGCTGTAACTGCTGGTGGTAGACCTCGGGCAAGGAAGATAAAGGTATTTAGACCCTGTTTAACTTTTTATGGGCTGCATGAGGTGGGAATAGTAGACCACTAAAGGGTGGATAGAGATACACTCCAGAAACTCTGCAACCTCTATCATCCTCACCTGAGAATAAGGGCAAACTGAGGGGAACCGATACCTGTGGAGACCAAGGTATGAGTGGCACTTAGAATATTAGCTATAGGAACCTTTGAATGACCACAGGGGACATGCTGGAGGTGTCACAGGCATCAGCATCCAAGATCCTACACCAATTTTTGAATACTATGCTATAGCATGCCAGTGACTATATATATTTCCTCTTACCCCTGAGGACAGAGCTACAACTAAGTAGGATTTCTACCCTAAAGCATACTTTCCTGAAGTTTTGAGTGCCACAGACTGCATGCACATTGAGATCAAAGCACCACTCAGGGAACAGGGAAGGATCTACATTAACAGAAATGGGTTCCACTCCATTAAGTGCAGGGTCGTGTGTAACACTAGTGGAATCATCCTGAATGTGTGTGCTAACAACCACAGCAGTTACCTTGACTCCCATTACTGAAACAAATCACAGCTCTATCAGAGGCTTTGCAGGGCAGATGTCTCATAAGGCCATTTACTGAGGGATGCAGGGTATGCACTTAAACCATGGCTGATGACCATTAGAAACGTGTGCACACATGCACACACACACACACACACACACACACACACACACACACACACACACACACACACACACACACACACACACACACGCACACACACACGCACACACACACACACACACATACACAAATGCAATAATGAGGTACATGCTCAAGTAAGAATAATTCCCCATATAATGGCTGAGTCAGCCTTGAATGACAACAGTTGTAACTGCAGCACTATCAAGGTATGGTTGAAACTGCAATAGAAAAATAAATGCATAAGATTATGAATGAATGTCAGATACTTGCCTAATTGTTACTTGCAAATGTAGCTGAGCAGAATGTGTGTAAGTTGCACGGCAATGCCATCAATATCTGACATGACTGACATCTGTAACATATGGCTATGTGGTTTATCATATAAACTGGCCCATGCAACTGAAATACCCACTGTAGAAAATGCATTCCAGAAAGTGTACTTATCCCAACACTCTCATAAGTGGAGCAATACGCATGATTGAAAACAGTTTCCTCCCCTTCCAGTTCCCTAGCTACATGGTTATCTTTTAGTGCAGATTCAGTCCTCTAAGTACTCCGAAGATGCAAATAAGGTGTCAACTCATTAGAATTGCTTAGTACCAAATTTTTAACTTTGTGTATCACATGTAAACATAGTGTAGCCTCTACACTATACTAGGTGCTAATGTCTTGCAACTGTGAATGACTGAAGCAAAACACAGTAATTCACAGACACTCTTCCCTGAAGTGGATGTGTCAGTGAGCCATCATACCTCTCAACTCCTTAGTGCAAGAAATCTAGACAAAGCCTGACAAAATGGGGGGGTGGGGAAAAGCCCCAAAATTAGGAACAGTTTTTGCATTTTGCTGTCATAAACTTAGAAAGTTGCCAGAGTAACAAGGTTTTTTTAATATACATTTTCTGAAGGATCTGAAGTAGGAAATGTATGTCATCATTTGGTGACTTCAGTCTTTATATAATCCCAGTGACTTGCCAGAAAACCACAAATTTTATGAGGAAACCACCAAAAATGTGAGGAAGAAATATAGATATTCTGTGGAAATCTGGACAGCTGAGAGGTATGGCATACACTGTGTGGAACTAACTGCAGAACATTTTTAAACAAAACCAAACACCCAACATGCATATTTCCTTAGCATACTAGCACTCAATTTCCTGACTTTGCTAAAAACTGCTGTTGACTGCCATGTATTTGTGTATCACCTTGAAAGAAACATGAGACAATATGCGCTAGAGATTGCATGTTTAATAGTAAAGCAGCACTAAGGGAATGATTCCTAGAATACAAAGAGAAGGCAGAGCTGCAGTTTTGTAAACATATTCATACATATTATGTGATTACTCATTCCACTAAATATGTTATCTATACATATGCAATCAACTGACAATGCCCAGCTGTATGCATTGTGTATTACTGGAGCTGAAATATGAATTGCTTGTATGCACAATATTTGATTGCTATTGCAAAGCTGTGTTCATAGGTTCATAGGTTCATAGGTAGGTACTAGGCTATCGGCCCAAGGGCCTACGTAAGCCTAACCAACAAGGTTCCCTGGCTTACACCACCCAAGAAAGTTATTTTCCTGTGCCACTGTCGAGCAGAGACACAGAAGTGATCCCAGGGGTGTCTGTAGCAAAGAGAGATAACTCACTACCGCTCTCTTGTAGATAGATAAACTTACTACCGCTGTGTTGTGGAGAGATAACTCACTACCAATGTGCTGTAGATAGATAAATCTGTACTGCTGTGCTGCAGAGAGATAACTCACTACTGTTGTGTTGTAGAAAGATAATTCACTACCACTGTATTGTATAAGTGCAATAGTCTGATGGCTGTTCATATCCAGAGCTATCTAATTGTTTAACCTTTGTTTCCTTTTTTTAATCCTTTTTCTATTTTTATTTTATTTTATTGTTTTGCCATTTCCATCTATGTGGCACATGGCATAGTGCAAACATGGTTTACTGCTTAAGGAAAAAGTGAAAAATTTAATCTCAGTCGCCTTATAAAGAGCAAACACATTTGGTGGCATTGCACAGCTGTCAGCACCATGAATGGTACTGACTACAGAAATTCCACCTATTAGCTGACTGCCTGTGTGGCACAAGGTATAAATACCATGAACTAAAAAGAGAAAAAAAGAGGTAAAGCAATGTTTGAGTCCAACAGTAGATATTGTTAGTGAAGGAGTTCTTAATGATTTCTTACACAAGTAATATGTGTTCACTATTGCCTTTTCTTTTTGCATGTTACCTTTGTGAATGCAAGCATGGTTTCACTGTGTAAGAAAAAAAGTGAAAATTTTAATTTGGTGCACCTTCCTCACCAGAAACAGGCTCAGTGGCAATGTGTGGACATCAGCACTCCAGACAGTACTGAGGTGATAAAATACACCTCCTACCTAGATTTTTCTGTGGCGCCAGGTGTAAGTGCATTGAGTTCATGGTCAGAACACAGGTAAGCCAGGGTTAAAATCCAGCAGACTCTGTATTTTACTAAGGGTGTTACACTGTTCTTGCTCCCAACACTTTGATTATAAAGGTAATACTACATATCAATACTTATGTATAGTAGACTGAGTGACAGAAAGGTATCATTACGGCTGGCATACACATACTTTTGTAGTTATCATAGCGCATTATTGACTGACATATGAACCCCAGTTGATTACGTATGTAACTAGTTTAGCATGACAATGATGTCTATCAATAAAGATGCAATTGCATATTCTGATGGACACAGTAGTTTACTGACAATCATCTAGACCCCTCCCATGACCCAACTATAACTGTAAAACTGAATGTATTGTGAGGTATGCATCATAACACCACAAACTCTATTGTTAAAGTCATGCAAGTCTATTAATTTCCAATATATTGTCAGACATTAGTTCTGCATCACAGCTGAGAATGCATAAGTTAGGACCTTTTAATGTCACACATATACAGACCTAACTGAAATATAGCACCAGTCACTATTAAAGCTATATATTTGTAATGACTTTGGTTGGCCAACATGTCTTCTGTGGCAATGAGAAGTAATCACCTGTGTGAAAATGTATGCATTCCCTTTTACACAGGTTTGACTCTCACCTTATACAAATTACTTTTAACAGTGTGCAAGTCCCAACAAGATACGTCCCAAGTCATCCCATTGATCCCTCCAAAGTCAAGGCTTAAAAGCCAAGCCATTGCGCATTTCAATGTTGACCACTCAACAAAGTGTGACCAGGTATAGCATCACACGTGTCAAAGATCACTGCCAAATTTCACATCATCATTGCTATTTCATACACTCCATTCTTCTCTGTTTGGCAATATCTCTCTTTTCTTGCCATCACACAAATGGAATTGGCATGGTCGTGTGTATTTAGACATTGATCTTAAAACTCATGATCACAATTTGGCATCAAACAATTGCTACTGTTGTTGGAGGACCTCTGCAGACATGGTAGATGATGGGGATGATGGCACCAAATTCAGGGCACAGAGATGGGGTGTGGAAGAGTCCAAAATCTTTATTGCACTCCTCTTCATGCACTACAACCAGAGGCTGCTGCAAGGGGAGTGTACTGGGTCTCAGTATAAGGCTGAGGTTTGGAACAGTCTCGCCAAGGCTGTCTCCAGTGAGACTCACATACCACATAATGGGGCGCAGTGTAGGCACCGCTACAGTGACCTCAAGAGGTGCAAGCAGGCAGGACTTGACAGTGGATGGATGAGTTTAGAACTGTTTACATCCCACAGTTATGTAAGCATACAGACCACACAACTTCAACTGATATGGAATGGTGTAGGTAGCCAAGAACGGTATGCAAAATGCTTTCATGATTTTTTTTCTCATTCTCGGTTTTACAGCTGCAGAGGAAATTGTGGAGGACAGGGATGCACATGCTGAGAGACTGGTGAGACTCAGAGAGGCATGGGGTATGTCTGCAGCACGACTGACCCTGATTGTAGTAGTTATTGTGATTATGTAGATCAGTAGCAACTTCTGTATGTGTATCTTATCTGCAACAGCAAGCAAGCAAGCAAGCTTTCTTCTATATCTGTTGGTGAGTCTATTAGGCAAGTGTAGTGTATTCAGATTATGTGGGTTCAGTACCCACAAGTAACCTATAGATTCACATTCAACAAGTATTATTTTTACAACTGAAATTCAGCAATATTGGCTTTAATGCTATGTTGTTAACTTTCTCTGTAGTACCTTGTAAAACATCTATGGAATATGTTTATATTCGAAGGATTACTTGTAATAATTTACAATATTTTTTGGCAGTGTGAAACCTCTGTAGCTAGGATAATAATAAATGTCTATTTATTATAATAAAGAATGAATGTGACATATCATGGTTATAATCATCTCTTTTTTTGTCTCACCCTACCCCTTATCTCTTGTATTTGTTTGGGTTACCTATAAAAACACTGTTCTGATGTCTTACCTTTCTGCCAACAAAACTAATGCATTTCAGCACAGAGAAGTGGTCCCACTGGTTATACAACATCACTGCATTTTTGTCACCCATCTGTGTTGTGGTGACAGTCAAAATTCATCAAATGTTGTCTATCTGTGCACATTACGTTGGTGAAGAAATGGCTATTTATAGTTCTTGCCCAACCTCCTCCTGCAAACGCTTGTATTGATTCCTCTTTGTCCTTTTCTCTGTTTGCTTGCCCATTTCACCACTAGTGCTTTGTAGCCACTGTTTCTAAAGCTAATTTCTACCTGTAATTGAACCTATAGCTAAATGTGACCATTTGTGTTGTACTTTACTTTATTTATCATCTTTTGTAATTTGTAATGGTGCCCAATATTTGTCATGTAATTCCACTGTTTCAGTTTCATTATTTTATTATTTTTTATTTTATTTACAACTGGTGTTAGATAAGCTAGAACCATTCTAAACTGTAACTGTACAGATTCAAGTCCTTTATCAAGTCCTTTCACTGTCAAAAAGTTGGAAGTTAGTAAGTTATTGTAAAAAAACTTCTGTTCTTCTGTAAAGTGCTTGCTTGTGAGGTTTGGAGGTATTTTTGCATATTTTACCTGCCTTATCCTTAATTAATTGTTCAGTCTTCCTTTGTTGTTCTGGTGCTAAAAAGCTGATTTTGAAAGATTAATGTCCTTAATTTGTAAGGGTGTTAACAAAACAGTTTCCTTCTGAGGATGTTTTAAGGGGGTAAGCCAAGTGACCCCATCACAACAGCTGTATTACTTAATTTCTTATAATTTCATATAGTAATTTAATTGGATTTCTACTTAACCTTGAATACATTTTTTGTCTCATTTTTTTCAACAGATTCACTGAAAACTTAAATATACACACAGCAGTCCCATCCAAGTAGGCAGTCCGAGTCCATTCAATCCAACCATCATTTAGTTAGGACAAACTGTGTACCACCTCTGGCCTTGTGCTTTAAATAAGTATTAGAGGCACCCAGCCTTCTGCATATATTTTTAGCCTGCATAATGACTAGTCTGAAGACAAGTGCTTCAGTGTCCTAGTTTGTAATCAATATCATTATAGTCTATAAACCCTCCACCAATGACATCCTGCTGGTCTGCTGGTCAGCTTTTACTCTGTCCTTCCGAACAGACACTGATATTTACTCCTACTACTCAAACTATTTCTTTCTGTTATATTTATCTTCACTTCTAGACTTGTTAATTATTTATATCCTCCTGTCTTTAGTGGAACAGTATGCCTTCACTGAAGTCACCCTTGGTCTCAACGTCCCTGCCTTATTTCTCATTGCCTAAGACAGTTACTAAACCAATTTTAGCTCTGAGCTAGTATTTGTGTGCAGTCAACATTGATTCAGTGCATTCAACCATCTGTTTAGTGTGCTTTTATTTTTTTATAGAAGTGTCCCTGCAAGCAAATAGATATGTATGCAACAGTGAAGTCTGCAGTTTGAGCACCAGTCTGTGGGCTATGTTTGTATGTAAATTATAAATATTATGGCAGCCTAAAACAAAGAACTTTGTCCACTATGATAACTCCATTTTCGTAGACCACAGCAGTCCCATCAGTCCTTTCTCCTTTAACTGTGCTCAGTTCATTGTTTTTAGCGGGTCTATATTAGAAAGTTGAAGCATCAGCTCTCTGAGCCCCTAATCGTTGACTCATAAACAGCAAAAGCTGAAAACCATGAACAGCCACTTCTGCAAATTTTCTCACAGGGTTTGAAAGTTTGTCTGTTCGCTGGCCAAGCAAATTTTTTTCCCTGTGAAAAAATCCACTAAAGTGGCCATTCGCGGTTTTCAACTTTTGCTGTTTACGGGTCGACGTTTAGGTGTTCATAGAGCTGACACTTCGAGGTTATGATATAGACCCGTTTTTAGAAATCCACTGCCTTCCTTCTTTAAGCTTGTTTCTCTTCTTGTATAACCACTTTTGAGTTCTCAGGCAGTGTTTTTTCAGAGCTGAACTACTGCATTCTGGCTTACTTTTTCTCATTGTTTTGCTGGTCTTTTGGAGGCTGAGATAGGATTTTGGACTTTGTATTTCAAAGGTCACAGAAAGCTCCTTACATTACATAATAGTTCAAACAGTCAAATGCATTTTTTGTGAGTGTTATCACCATTAGTCAGGTCAGGATGATATTGGACTAGCTCTCTCACTAAAACTGTATACTAGACCAACAAAACTAAGACATCCATCTGCTAGCAAAGAGACCTTTTAAACTTCATTGCTCCTTTTTGTTATCTCTCAGCAGATTTGTGACTGTTTACATTAACTCAGTGATTGTTTTCTCTGTTTCTTGACAAGTTCTCAAACCACTTTATTCACCTTCACTAACACTCAGGCTCAGTCTGTTATCCTACCTGACTCCCAAATCCCACCCATTCCCTCTTACTCTATATTTATACATCCTTAGCACCGCCCACATATTCCTCTAACCAATGCCATTGGTTCCTTTCAGTAGGAAAACAATCAATACAGTTACTCCTATAACACCCACACTACTTTACCACTCAAGACTCTCTCTCAAATTGTCTTAATTCTTGCCTCCTATAACTGTCACATTACATCTCTAGAACCAACCTAGTACCCTCCTAACATTTTCTAATCCTAGTTTACAACAAAGCTAAAATCCAGGTTAAATAAGATGCCCTAACTCAGATTATTTATTATTCTTCCTCACTTTTCTAGCCTTCATCAGCAATTATCAAATCCACCTCCTTCAAATACTTAGGACTTCAACCAGTTCTCACAAAGAATGTTAAACATCTGCCCAGCCTTTTCTGCATAACATCCTATCTCTACAAACACACCACATCTAATTTATTTTTCTATAAATATCTTTAAAACTAAGCATCCACATTTATGATCAGATGTCAAACCAAGACCAAAATACAACTGGCCACACTCTTCCCTCTGTAAAATATCAATTCAAACAATTAGCGTAGATATTCACCCTAACCCTGGTCCCACTGTTCATAAAACCATCACTTCCAGTCCCCCCAAAAAACGTACTCACCTTACTAAATATGACCCTAAGAAGTGTGTGCAATAAAATCCTTGGCATACATGCTTATTTTGCCACATACGCTCCTCATGCAGTCATAGCTACTGAAACCTGGTTAAAATAAGAAATAAAGGATAATGAGACCCCCCCTCCCCTCCCGATGCAATATACTCAGGCATGACAGGCAAAACATCCATGCAGGTGGTGTAGCAATCATCTATAAAATGTCCCTAACCAGTACCTTACTTCCACAGGAAATACTCACATTTGGTAATGCTGAGCTACTAATAACACTCCTAAAAATCAACAATGGGAAAACTATATGTTTAACAGGAATGTATATACCACCAGGGAATAACATTGATACTGATAAATGCATCCTGCATTGGATATCCCAACAAATTAACCATGAAACTACAATACTTGGAGACTTAAATGTAGACTGACAACTCATAAATTCCTCTATCCCCAGTGAATCCATAAACTTGTACAATCTCAGACAATTAATAACCACACCTACTAGAATCAATAAAACTTCAGCGAGACGCTCAACATTAGATTGAATTCTTACAAACTGGACAAATTGACAAAGTAGGCTGCCTCTCAGATACTATAAGTGACTACATACCAACATATGCTATTAGAACTCACCATAAGCTAGATAAACATATTACCTATAATCAAATACAAAATACAACCAATTTCACCAGAGATATTTTCAATGAAACACTAAAAAATATAACTGAAATGTAGTTAGAAGAATGCTACTAGAGACTGCTGTAAAACATTTTAATAATGTATTCTTACAGACCTTACATCCTAGCACCAGTATGTAATGAAAGAGTAAAGTTCAACCCCGCACCATGGCTGACAAAGGAAACAAAAACATCATGATAAGGGATAAAGCCTGAAAAAACTGGTAAAAAATACAACTCAAAATGCCCTCCAGCAATTTAGACATCTTAGAAACCTTGCAGCACTCCATGTCAAACAGGATATGCAAATATACTGTAACAACCTACAAAACAAAGATATAAACCACCCAAAATGTTTTTGGTCATCACTAAATAAACTACTCCAACCTAGTAAGACCACTAGTCCCTCTCCAAAAACAGACAATACGACAGACTCTATCCCAACACAGTTTAATTCCTACTTTATACAATCAATACTATCTCTCGTAGACACTAACCCATATGTCCCCTTACTCTGCCCCCCCTGTCCAATCAAAACCACCCACAGATCTTCAGTTTTAGTCCAGTATTGACCTCACTTGTAAGGAAGTTGCTACATAAACTAAAAACTACTTTTGTAGCTCTAGGCCAACTACCATCAGATTGCCTTAATTTGCTGCAGAGGTCATAGCCTTCCCTGTGTCCTTACTAATTAATAGGTCCATAACAGAAAGATAAGTCCCACCCTTGTGGAAAAAATCCTACATCATACCACTGCATGAAGGCGGCACATCTACAAAGTTTAATAATTACAAACTGATAGCGGTTCTCTCCCGCCTCTTCAAAATATTAGAGAACTGTATCCATATGCAGCTGATGCAATTCCTAACCTCAAATAACCTTCTCTCAGAAACACAACATGGCTTTAGGGCTTTAGGGCGTAGCACAGCACCACTACTGCTCTACTACATTTTACCAGTACAATAAACTGACATAGAAACAATGGTCTGTTTGTGTCCATCATGTTCTTAGACTTGTCAAAGGCATTTAATACTGTCTCACATCAGCAACTGCATGTTCGACTCTCCCTAATAGGACTTTCACTATACTTCTTGTTGTGGCTCCTTAGTTACCTGTCTGGAAGGCAACAAGCTTTTAAATGGCAACAAACTTACTCATCCTTTCAACCAGTTACTACAGGTGTCCCTCCAGGCTTTAAAACTCTACTATTTAATATATTTATTAATGACTTCCACACCTTCACTCCCCATGTTAGTTTAGTTCAGTATGCAGCTAACTGAACATTAATATGTGCAGCATCAATAATAAATAAGTTCCAAGATATTACCCCAAAATCTTTCTCCCCTGTAAAACCTGTCTCAAAGAATCAAACCTCCTACTCAGCCTCAAGAAAACTAAGTTAATGCTTTCCACCTCAAAAAGTTGCCAAAATCAAAAGCAATCTTTTACTATAAAGTCAGCAAATAATAGTGTCATTGAAACTGTAACTCACAGTAAACGTCTAGGCATTATAACAGATGACAATTTCAAATATGACAACCATAAACTGCTCACCATTAAGTCTACGCACCAGAAACTAGCCTCCCTTTATAGGATCAATGGATTCCTTACAGATACTATAAGAAAAACTCTAGCCACCACCTTCTTACTACCGACTCTCTCATACGCTGTTCTTATCTTAGTTTAAAGCAATTAAACTGGCTTAACTGCACAACCAACATATTCACAATTGCCTACAGCACACAAATGCATTCATCATCCAAAAAATGGCCTGCACTACAAAACTTATTACTACCCTTCCATTCAGCAAGGGACCTCCATTCTAAAAACAAATTCTTATTATTTACAAATAAGTCAAAAAATGTTGCAGGAGACTCGCTCTACTCTAAACTCTGGAATAGTACTCCCATACAAATAAAACTCTTCAACAAAGTCAGTAGTTTTAAATCACTGCTTAAACAACACCTTAAACAATCCTGGTCCTGTACATGCTCATCACAGGGTTAAAACTTTTTCACTGTACAATACTGTCCAAATACTCTCCTTAAACATAATATTCTCAAACTCTTACTGAAATGACAAAACAGTTTTTATATATAACTGCTGCTATGATCCACTAAGCTCTCTTTAGTAACTTCCACCTCTGTAAAATCTTAGAATGGATAAATGTAACTACTGTCTGTGTCTAATTGTAAATAGAAATGCAACTAAACTATGTTCGACTGGAACTTAGTATAATGCAATGTAAGTAAATGGAGCTTTTCTTCCTGGTCCTCTGCTGAAAATGGGTACTACTTAGACTTTCCCAGTAAACAAAGACAAATAAATAAATATGTGTGTGTGTGTGTGTGTGTGTGTGTGTGTGTGTGTGTGTGTGTGTGTGTGTGTGTGTGTGTGTGTGTCTGTAAAGAGTCCACTAAGTTTGTAGTATGATACTTTGATCAACATCTGTTTAATTTACACAATTTGGTCGACAAAACAGATGATCGACGGGCATGTGAGATCAACAATACTGGGGTAGGAAAATATACTGTTTTCCCTGGGGATTGTTCAACCTCAGAGTTAGACTATGTAATTAGCAGGGGGTAATGCTTAATTCTCAGCTCATGCATAGTAGCATACCAACATGCATAATGTCCTTAATTAGATGTGTCTATATATAGTTCAGTTTCATCAGTTTATTTCTAACAGACATAACCAAACTTTAGCCAGAGTCAGGTTTAAGTTGTAAAAATTTTAATACCACAGCTCTTTTTTTCTTTATTTGTGAATCAGGTTGGCGAACTTGTACAAAACTCCTTTTAACCACTACTTGGATCACAATGACATATACACAAAGTAAACTACACAGAACAAAGTATGAAATCAAAAAAAGTATGTAAAAGTAGATGACTTAGAATATAACAACCAAGTATAACATTGAGAGAGATATGATCAGTGTAAGAAAATAGCGTTAGCAATGAAATGTCCATTGAACCACAAGAATGTTAAGGATGTGTACACACTATATGCAATTTACATAATGTTCACTCATGGATTTAATACAAGAATAATGACAGTGTGCCGTAGATATTCTGACATGGATAAAATGCTGGAATTATCCAGTATTTCTAAAGTAAGAACACCTGTATTCCTTAGTTGTCTTCTTTCAGCTTTTTTGAAGTCAATTAAATGATCCAGATTTATCTAGATTTAATGACCCATTTGACATCTAATTAAGAAACTCCATGTTGTATTTCATGTAAAAATTGTTAAAATAATCAGTTTAGCTTCATAACTTTTCTAATGCATGGATTATCTCAGAAAATATGTCTCATAATACAGACTATGCCCCATTTATTTATAAGACAGGATCATTCTTCAAGGATATATTTAATCCCGAAATAAGAATGATTACCAAAAAAATTATCTTTAAAGTTAGTATGTTTCTTTAATCCAATTTGCATCTTTGGAAATCCACCATGATTTTCAAAGAATAAAATATATTTTTTAAAGAAATCCCTATTTTCAACTGTTAAATATAATGTTTACATGTGAGGTGATATCAAAAATATCAAAAATTACCAGATGTAGGCTTTTTATTATCTGTTGTCATTTGAAATCATGACATGCACATTTAGAACTGTTTTTAAGAGAACTGAAATAATATTCATTATTTTCTAAAGAAAAACAGATGCACAAGGAAAAACATACCTTTTTCTAAAAAGGTTAAAGAAAAAAATAATGACTTGAGATGTGCCCAACATTTTTCAAATAAATTCTGACAGACATTTATTTTTATTTATTTTATTTTGAAATTGTTAGCCAAGTAGGCAGAGTGGTAAAAAGACCCTCCCCGTATACATGAAGCTTGCGCCAGGCGCAGGCATAGCGTAGGCGGCATAACGCCAAATATATCCGTTGAGCGATTCAGGTACGAACCAATTCCACGTGCACTACCGGCATACGCCAGAGCTATGCAGCCCTCGGTATAGGTATGCAAATCACCCCATGTGCAGTGTCGCACCATGCTAATGAAGGCATACAGCGATTCACAAAGTGGTGCAGGCATAGCGCAAGCCCATGGAAATGTAAACCATAAAACACGGTTTACATTTTACCAAACAGAACATCGGAGTTTTGGAAGCGGACCACACACATGTATTACAAAGCTAACATATGCCAATGGAGAAATACACAGCCAATGGCACAAGAAAAGATGCACAACACCTAAAAAACAACATTTAATGTCATGTCTACAGTAACGCACAGTAAAACCACAGGGCATATGTGCGCAAACTGGAACATAAAGAAATTATATAAAAATGTCATAAAATCGCAATGTAATACAAATCAGGTTTACACCATAATACACAATGGTAGGCATGGAACACCACAACCAAGGTGAAGGGTTGCTAAGGGCCTGCGACAGTGTTTGGCGTGGTAACTATGAATTAGTAGTCAATGCCATGCAAATGAGGCAGATAAAACTGAATTGCAAATGTCCCACCGGATGAAGGTTGTACCATACGGCGCAGTGCTATAACACTGAGGAGTGGCTCAGAGGAGATACATGACATCAGCAGAGGGGTGTGCCACCATAGCAGTAAGCACATTGGAGCAATGCAAATCTGGCCTGGCTGTTGCTAAGCAAAGCTGCAGGATAGGGGTGGGGAGGAAGGTATAGCATCGTTTAGCTGAGAGCACACATGGTGCCCAAAAGCACATGTGTACGGGGATGAAAACATGCCCGAAACCCAGTAAGCGGATGCACATGCCACGAACAATAGCACAAACAGGAAGGTCAGGGGAAGAAAAGAAGGAAATGCCGAAGTAGGGTAATTGGAGTACTAATGAGCAATCAACACCAATCAACTCACGGTGACCAATCGACGGCAGCTGACAAGTCTGCTCGCAGAAACCTGCAAAACAGAATAGGGGAGGCATTGGAATGCAAAGAAAGGAGGGGAGGCATTGGATTGTAAAGATAGGAGCTCTGTCATAGCAGAGCAAAGCAAACCAACAGTAGACTGGCAATAGCACACATTACACAAGATACGCCAGGTCTAGGAAAGTACAAATGAAAGCAGGCTGCTGGATGCATGCCAGAAAATGGTAGGTGGAACGTGCAGAAATGTAAAGGGAAGGTCAAGAGGTAATCCACGGCAGCCATATGTAATTCAACACCAAAGGCACCACAATAGTAGTTCCGGTAGTAAAACACATAAGATACCCTGTAGCTACGATCGTACATACACACCCTATGACATCATCGGTGTTCACAGCACAATAGTATAAAGTGTGAAAGCACCCTACACACACCTGTGTATTCCCAAACACTGCACCATAGGTGTAAACACATGGGGAACTTTTAAAATGTACATGTTGGGAGCTGCCATAGCTGTGATTCATCAGCATGTGTTAGAGACTGACGGTGTTGTGGAGGATGATGCCGACAACCACCGCAGGCCCTGGAGGAGGAGAAGAGTGTTCAGACCAAGGGTAACCTACCAGGGGCTGCATGATCTGGAGATAGTAGAGCATTACAGGGTGGACAGGGACATCTTACAGCAAATAGTGGAGCTGTGCCAGCCACGCCTGAGAACCAGAAACAACAGAGGGGAACCCATCCCAGTGGACACGAAGGTATGTGTAAGCTTGCAAATACTAGCCACAGGTACCTTTCAAAGGCCAACTGGAGATATAATGGGGATCTCACAGGCATCAGCATCCAGGATACTACACCAGTTTCTGGATGCCATGTTACCACATGCCAATGAGCATATATACTTCCCCCGAACTCAGGAGGAGTTGGCCAGCAATATGCATCACTTCCACCATGTGGCACACTACCCGGAGGTACTGGGTGCGATAGACTGCATGCACATACAAATCAATTCAACACCCAGTGAGCATGGTAGGTGCTACATAAACCGCAAGGGATTCCACTCCATCAACTGCCAGGTCGTGTGCAATGCCCAGGGTATTGTCATGGATGTGTGTGCTGGCAGCCCTGGAAGCTACCATGACTCCCATATCTGGCATGCCTCACAGCTGTATCAAGTATTTGTCAGGGGGGACATCCCACATGGCCACCTTGTGGGGGATGCTGGCTATGCACTGGAGCCGTGGATGATGACTCCCATCAGAAATGCGCACACACCCATGCAAGAACGCCATAATGAGGCACACGCACAAACCAGAATCATCATAGAGCGTGTGTTCGGGATGCTGAAATCACAGCTCCGGTGCTTGGACACATCTGGTGGAGCCTTGCAGTACTCTCCAGGCATGTGTGCCCACATCGTCATAGTATGTGCCATGCTACATAATATGATCCTGCGGAAACAGCTGCAGCAGGGACAAAATGGTGAAGGCCCTCATAGCCCACCGCAATTGCCAAGGCCATCACAGGCACAGAGGGATTCAGACCATGAACACACTGTGCCAGCCCCAGTAGGCAGACGGAGGCATGCCCAATATGCCTATGCCTTGGCAAAGAGGGAACGTATAGCACATACTCTGACAGTGTAGGCCCCTACGGACTGACACACCACTCCACCTGCACACACAGTAAAATGGATGGCACACAAACACGATCACCTGTAAATTGTAATATATAGGTGGCCCACTGTGTGAATCCTACATAGGCAGCCCTCAAACATTGTACACACAACAGCTATTGGAACACGGAATGTCAAAACCTGAACAGTACATGCGTCTATCAGCATATGGTGGTGCTGTGTGTATAGGTTCCCAGGTACATCAGTAGGTACACGGCCGATTGTCAGAGGCCATACACCAAATGAGGCAAACAGTGTCCGCTGTCACCACAACATCGAATAACCAACTGTCGCTTAGTGGAGCAGAGGCAATTGTGGAAGCACATGTGTGTAAGCACTGTTCTGCACACACTCAGCACGGAGTCCCTGCTGCGTTAATGAGGGGCTCCACATAATATAATCATGGATGTTGTGTCAAGGCATGGGGTGTACCCATGACAGGTATTCGTCACCCCAGCATGCTCCACCTACGGTCGTTTGAAGGTGTAGCACAGTATCATGTGTGGCTCACTGTGATATACATACCCAATGCTGGAGCACATCCAGTAAACATCACATGGATATACCATTAACTGGACTCATCAATATGTAAACTAACTGAGTTACCCATGTGAGTGCAGTATGGAGTAACAGCCATAGTATACTCCACGTACAAAACGACATAACACGTGTACAAATCCCAGATGGCCATGTGTTAAATGCAGTGACCGTCATGCATGTTCCCAGTCCCACATCCTGCAAGGGATGTAACGTAATCCCGAAGGCACGAGTAATGCATGTCGGATGCAGGTCATCAGATCATATGTGTAGCACACGTTAGCGGGAATATGCATTGCCCACTGCTGGTAAGCGACGTTTAAATATGACTATATGGATATGCGCGAAACAGGGATAAGCTTCTCTGAATATCACGCAGATCATGGTCAATGATGTCCAGAACAGGTGAAACCAGCATTATTCACCCCTGTACTAATAGCACCTGCTCTGAAGGGTAAAACAACCACTGCCAGGAGTAGTACACGCAATCATGTATAGAATCACCTAACACTATTGCTAGCCAAGATGTACCTATGGTAGGGTTGCCAACTCTTCAAATGACCAATGTGGGACATACATCAGATGTCTGCAGGCCGACACATACACCCGGCCAGTACAAAATTCAGAACTTCACTGTTTTGCCTAGATAAAAGCTCATTCTTGTAATGTTTACTTACTTATTCTGTGTCTAGAACATATAGGTGGTTCAGATACAGAATAACTGTTTTATGCAACTATTACATAAACTATAGGAAATAAGTATGTTCTAAAATCTCAGGACATTTGCCATGTTTGCAAATATTTTGCAGGACACAACTGCCCAAAGAGGGACTGTCCCTCGCAGAGTGGGACAGCTGGTAACCCTAACCTACGGCAGGTGTGTAATGTGACAGGTACAGACACAAACGTGTGGAGTCCAGGAAACAGTATACACCAACAAGTACACAATGAAAGGTGTAGCTTACCTGTCACTTTCCCCGTACACATATATACATATATATAATACAGATAGAAAGGGAGATAGAGTGATATATGTTGATATATACGGATTCAGCGATATTTGCAAATATATATAGATAGGTCAACGACATTCATAACACCTTGAAGGTACAAATAAATAGGATACTGCCAACTATGGAATGTGTAACATACCGACATGCGTAACCACGAGGCTGAAAGACCGAAAGAACACAGTACTGGAACAGTACAACCGCGAGTAATAGTATGATGATATGAAGGGACATTTAGTTACCTCTGCCGGTGTTGCGGTCCACGTAGGTACTGTGTTCAACTGTGTTTGTGAGTGCCGTAGTCTGTGTATGTGTGTGTTGAGGGTGCCATGTGCGTCTCCATGTGACTGTAATGTGTGTGTGTGTCCGCATCATGTGTTTGTTAGTGCCAACTCAGACATAGATCATTACGGTAGGTGTGGGTATAGCTAGCCGTAGGCATATGGTTACCACCTGTCCCACATTAGGAGGGACAGCCCCTCCCTGAGCAGTTGTGTCCTCACATAAAACATTACAAAGGGCAAATGTCCGGGATTGTAGGACATTAATATGTCCCATATATAATGTAATAGTTGCATTAAATAGTTATGCCTGTATGTAAGAAACGTAAATGTTACATGCAATATAAGTAGCCAAAGTCCCACAATAGGTATGTATTGAGGATAAAAGTATGTGCTGACCTGTGTACTGACCATGGCTATGTGTTGGCCTGTAAACACCGCTGTGCGTCCTGCAAGTGTCCAACAATGGCCATATGAAAAGGTGGCAGCCCATGGCAAAGAGGTTCTGTTACCAACACAACCGCGATGACTGCAAATATCTGGGACAGAAATACACAGGATAGCTGTCATTTAGACATATCCCTTTACATATCGCTGCAATTCCGGAGGTATGGAAGTATCAACCTCATCTGCATACTATATAGAAACCAATTAACAACGGCCCAATGTACAATCCCGTAACATACTTCTACTAACTGATAGCTCTTTAATTAGGGACGGAGCCCACACACATATATATGGAATATGTAGAAATGCAAGCCCCACCAACCTGTATATGCTATGTACACCCACCGACATCCCCCACACTAGAAACTATAGCAATACAGACTGTAATAACAGCACAAACATCCAGTCAGTCAATTACATCTGCTGAACCGTCAACATATCTTGTGAGAGACACAATTAAAGGCGCCATGCAAAATTGCAGCCGTTATATAATGGAACAAATGGAGATGTTACAGGTTTTGTTTGCAATAGTCCATTATCAGATGTTGGGATGACAGGTACACCCACATGTTGAACCACATACTCTAGCTGTCACTCACAACCCACGGGGGACATGATTCCAAAGTATAATTGTCTCTATGCATAGCAGTTGCAATTACACATAACAAAACACAATACAGGCCATCTCCCCAAAGGTAGGGCAAATGGGCAACGCCACGTACTTGGCGAATGGAGTAGCTGCACAGCTGATATGCAAGTAATTAGTCACTCAGGAACACCAATTGTGGGAGGAAACCACATGTTACAGGTATCGACGTATATAAGGATGACTTGCCAGACGTTCAAACCGTATGCTCATCAAAATACCTGTTTAAGCAGAGACGAAAGTCCGTAACGATAACAAGGTATGTAGAACACTCAGTATGTAAGTTTATGTATAGCATGTTTTCTATTAATTATTTACTGTATGTTTAGCCTGGTTTGCATTAATTAAAAGTGTCCGCAATACATAAAGTGGGAAAAGGTATTTATGTAGTGATGTCTTGCTGAGCATACTAACGCATGTAGAAACTGTGCGTCCAGCAGTGGGCCACAAGGTACACATCACAGACACCACAAGGGATGCTACATGAGGGCTTCAAACAGAACAATTCCATACAACCTGCCGTCAGTGGTAGGGTATGTGAAACAAGTACGTGCCATAGCAGGGGATAGTATATGTTGATATATTGTCACAGTAGGCATGTGTATGGGCATATAACGACAATGACATGTCTAAGGTAGTCCCGCTGTGCAAGTATGCTTTGCATTATGGGATACTATGTGAAATATGTGTAATGCATAGTATTGTAGGTAGATATGTCAGATATTCTACACAGCATAACAAGCATATCATGCATACCAAAGGTATTGTCTATTGGCATGTACAATAACAGGATACATATGGCTTGTAGGCATGGGACATTGTAATAGCATGATAGCTAATATAAATGGAAGGGCTACCAAGTAACCATGCACAAAGGACATGTAATAGCTTCACAGGTTCATAGTGGGGTACTATGCAGTCTGGCAAGTCTATGTGTAAGCACAACTACAGTGTTCACACCAGTGGCACCTCTCTAGGGTAGTGTCCTGTGAACAGCAGAGCCATGTGTTACCTGCACTTCTGCACAGTACAGCCACTGCAGTGATCCCTGGCGTACATGTGTCACCCAACCACCAAGGGAGGTATCACATAAGCAGTGCTACTGAGTGTCCCTGCTTGATGTACATAGGACTCATGTTCCAAAGCATGGTGAGTGTCTGGTTTGAGAATGTATCCCTCAAGCACATCCCACTCATTGATGCATGTGTGCACATATCCATGAGCATGTTGCTCACAGTGGCTTTTGCTTATGTGGAGTATATCCATTAATATTGTTGTGGACATGGGCCCTGTCTGTTCAGCAGAGGTCACCCCTGAGTATGTAGTATGCAAATGTGTACAGATGTGGTGTCCGTAGTTCAGCCGCATACTTTAACTGTCGGAGCTCAATAAACGTCATGACGTGTTAATGGTGTGGTATGTAAAGCTGTAGCTGTTGTGTAAGGTACACCCTAAATGGGGTGGTGTACACATGAATGTGTGTAGAAGTCTTGAGTTCAGAGGTACAATGGGTGCCTATGTACCAGCTACACACCCAGTACAGATAAGTGTGGCCACATAGAAGGATATCCACGCCACAGTGGCAGTACGGTAACCACAGGAGTGGGTCCGACATACATGTGTACTACAAACATGTACAATGTAACATGTATGTAGGGGACTACCACCTATGTGATAGTCAGTGGGTGAATGGTATAATGCAAAGGTGATGTTCATGCACCTTGTGTCATGCAGCTTGAGGCCATGATATTCATATCAGGTATCTGTCACAGTGACACCCATATGGATGGAGTCAGTATCAGCTGGTGGATCAATCATGGCACTTTGTATGCAGGGGTTTGTAAGGCTAGGCAGGGAAAGTCCCTCTGTGCTAGCCTGTACCTCAGGGAAGCATATACTGAACATGAGGGGCCCAATGACTGAGGACTGTGGTATGCCAAATGTAACTGAAATGCAGTAGGTACTATGGTATGCTACCCTCATTGTGTGTGTCCTGTCCATGAGCCACGTTGCATAACATCCTGAGACATAGGGTACGATGTGCAAGTGGATGTGTATGTTGTCAATACCAGAATGGAGAACGGTGCTGAAAGGCAATGAGAGGACAATGTAGGATGTGTGGACTCCCGTACCATCATCAACTACCCTGGTAACTGTATGAAAGGAGTCCACCAGGTGTAGGGGCCATGCTCTGGCCCTAACAAGTCCAACTCAGGTGGCATCAAAGGACCAGAGCTCAACAATATCTCTGTGAATGACGTCCTTGATGATGTGCCCCATAGCCATGCAGAACAGTCCAGTCAGGTGTGTAGGACTATAGTCCCACTCATGCATTGTGGTGCCACCTGTATGGAGTGTGATAAATGTTGCTGTGTGCCATTCAGGGGCCACAATGTCTGATACAAGGCTATTACTGAATATGGTGGCCTAGTGGGGAGACATGTCGTTCAAGGTATGTGGACATCACAGCCTGGGACTTTGGAAGGTGACATGGGGCCAGTGTCCCAGGACATATAGAGTGCAGGTTAGTACTGTGTAGATGTGACGGCAGGGACACCGCAATGTTCCTGCATGGATTGTGGCCCTGTAGTGAGTGAGAGGGTGTAATGTTAGCATTGAATCCATCCGCCAGCATGTTGTCAACATCATCTGGGTCTGTAATGTTCCTGAGTGACTGTTGTATGTGAGAGCAGATGTGGGTGTTGCCATCGACTACTGACATACCACCATAATGCCTTGTGGTACACCCCGGAATGTGTCGCAGTAATGTTTACGTAGCTAGTCTTGGAGTATGTGATGAGGGATCCCGTGGCCCTACCGAGGCTGACCAGTGAGCTACCCCACCCATGGGATTGTACACCACTGTGGAACAGCCTCCACCTGTTGTTGTACATTATGTCCATGGAACTTGACCACCAGAGTGGCATCTGTTATCTGGTGTATACCATCATGGCTCTGTGTGGAATAGCATGATCCATGCAGTCGTGTACATGCTAATGAAGTGCACTGGGGTATGTTTCAGCATTTGTATGTGCATTGTCCATCTGCACGGGTGTCATGACATTAACAACCGCTGTCATAAGACATCTGTAGTAGGTGTTGTAGTACTCATGTACTGTGTATGCCGTGAAGAGTGTGGTGCTGGGATGTGGCCAGCAGGGTTGATTAGCATATGTTCGGAATCCACCAATGAGGGGATAACCCCAGGTGTGGAACACCAGTCACATGTTGGTAGTGTTCATGTCAAGGTTAATGTTGGTCTTGGAGGTGGTGTGTATGGGTTGATCCAGCCGAGTGGAGGTTATGACTCATGGATGTGTCGGTACATGAGTGGCTATCCCAGTTAAGTGTGGGGTAGTGTCAGTCACACATCAGTAGTAGCTGTCTGAGCCCTACTGTCCAGTACACCAACAAATGAGGTCTGGTAACCGTGGGGTATGTTGTTGAATCTGTAGCTTGTTACAATATGTATAGCGGTTCTGGACACAGTTAGTTGCACATGGAGCACCTCTGATGCATTGTGCTAAGTAACTAGCCAGGATGTGTGTACAACATAGTGGGATATGGGAACACCACAGCTGTGGGTGTGCCGGTCCAGGTATGTGCCTGAAAGGTATGGTCTGTCTATAACCTGTCATTGCAGGTGTGCTCTGCAGAGCCTAGAGGCAGGTCCCAGTCACTGCAGAGATATTGGAGTGGTGCATTATAAGGTGTGCCTTGCCTGCGTGCGTCACAGAGGAAGATGCAAGCATTGTGTCACATGACCCCATGTCTTGCTTGCCAGTTCCCGTTCTGCCGGTGACTGTTATTGGAAACTGTGCAAGACAGGCAGTATAGAAGCAGCAAGAGCCTTACATGTGATCTGTACTCCCAGGGCTGACAGGTGCAGGTCATCTGTGCCAAAGCATTGTGTTTGACCAGGTCAGTCAAAGCGGACAGATACCAGATGCCTGTGGAATGACAGCAGAAGCATAGGCAACTGTTGAAGTGACACAGTCAGTCGTTGTACAGTGGTATTGGGTCCGGATGAATGCATAATGCTCCCCAGGGCTAGGCCCACACCTTCAGGGCTACAAGACTGGTGAGCTATTGCATGTCCCTTCACACGTAGTCTGTGAAGTGGCATCTCAGGGCAGTCACACTAATATGGAGAATGACAGTCACATCGTACCTGGTGAGGTGTGGCATGAGTGCATAGGTTATGTTACAGAACCAGTTACCTGACAGCAAGATGTAAGCGACTATCGCCTTGTGTAGCCTGCTGTGTGGAACTGCAGTGTGACCGCCTACAGAGTCACCTATGACTGGTGTGTTGTGTATGTTATAACACCCTATTGGCTGTATGTGATGGGCACACATGAGTCTGTGGGCTATAAGTTGGTGATGTTGTGTTCCGTGATGGGGGCTGCCTCTGGTGCCTACACAGAGTATGGAGAGGTACTGCACAAGTTGTCCTCGTATGTGTGGCCTGTGGTGGAGATCATGTGAGACTATGTGATGAGTGGGGTGTGTTGCGAATGTTACACATCCCCACATAACTGTCAGGTGCAGTCAGGGTTGGTGACAGCATTACCCCCAGCAGGGCTGCATAAGTGCATCCCCCACAGGCTGTAGTGTCGTATGTTGGGAGGTGAGCATTGGATGTGTACATGAGACAATTGCTCTATTGCTACATGTATGACATATCCATCATATAGATAGGCAATAGCACTGGTACGTGACAGTTGGACATGCCTGTATATACAACCATGTCTCACAGGATATGTGCGTTATGTGTGTACAAAAGCTGTTGTACCATAAGCAAGCTGGATATTTTAGGACAGCCAGTGTACCTGTGGGAAATGGTGTGGAATGGGTGCTATATTAATCAGTAGCTCATGACATGCTCACAAGTTCTGAACAAGTGCCTAGCATGACCATACAATACAGATAGGGTGTTGGATAATATCAACCCACAAGTGGTGACGACGGTCATAATGGGTGGCACCACACTATAACCCTGCTGAGTATGGTGTGCATGTCCATGAACCATTATCACTGTAGATGTTAGCAGTACAGATGTACAAGACAGTACGGATGTTTGATTACAAATACCTTTGTATGTCACAGGAGTGTTCTACCAGTGGCCTGTTGACAGACTCATAACTACAAAAGGTGCCAGAGTGACATGTGCATATCACACCAGTGCCAGCTACAGTAGAACAGGTTTAATGTGTTGTACTCCACCCTCATTGTAGCCCATACCACATAGACAAATGTTAGGCATCTGTGTATGTAAGGATGTGAATTGCCATGACCTATGAGGAATAGCTGTGTCAGTGTTGTGAACAACATACAGAATGGGCTGTGTGGGTGAGGTGTGTGACATATGTGCACATTCTGATGGATGATATCAGCATTGTCACCACTAGGTGAACATCTCTGTACCCATTAACTACCACCTAGGCTGTGGTCAACATTATGGACACTGTGTAAGGGATGGTGCTGTGCAGTACACCTCCCTGTCTTGGTGACATCTCCAGGCCCCTTGGGTAGTCATACGAGGTACCCATGTCATGACAGGGTGCCATCCATGAGCACGGAGATCACTGGACAGGCATATACAGCACTGGGGTGACCAATATTGGATCACATATCACCTTTAAGGGGTAATGGCCATGCGTGGATGGGCGATACCAGCTTTCACAATCCTCACCTCCAATATGCAGCATGCTGTCTACCTTGCATAAAGACATTTGCTACACCATGATGATGGACATGCTAGATGTCCATATCCTGATCTGTAAGACATACGTCATGGACAGCCACCGTCCTAATACTAGGAGCTAGGAGCTGGACAGATCCCTGTGCCATACATGTGACATACTCCCGCCGAACCATGCAACCCTGTCCATCAAAGCTGCACATGTCATCCCAGTCATACATGGTGTGATGGCCACATGGTAGATGTAGTATCAACTGTCCGGATCAGTAATGTGGCACTGATGCACCTCGCGGTGGCATAATGGCTGTCTGTTACAGCTTGGAAACCTTGCCCGTACATGCTATGGTTGATAACCATCCCTGCGAATGACGTCCAACTAGCCATTGTCCCATGTCTATCACATGTGCAACACAGGCGATCCGTGGCAGGATGTTGAACAGCTGTACAGTGCTGTGTAGATGTATATGGCAAAACACATGCATGTACAGGTGTCCATGCCTATGTGTGCATTGTCACTGCTCAAGTCCATTAAGGCTGTATCTGTGTTGATATGTGACATATACACAGCATCAAGGTCAACAGCATTACATTGGACACATCCAGGCATGTGCAGATAGGTAAGAACACCAGTGCAGGCAAATAGACATGCCCACATCAAGACAACATTCACATGGAGTATGAACACTGAAATGAGGTGACACACATATATAGTGATGATATCCAATGCATAACAGGTGTTACATGTGTGTGACAAAAACACGTCAGTCGTGTTAGTGTCATGATGATTTGCAAAGATAACTGTGCAGATGTACTAGATGTCATAGAAATGTATGTGCAGCAATATCTCTGTACATCTCTGAAACTGTGACCTGTCACCATCATTATGTCTTACAGATAATGCCTAGTACACGTCTTCCAGCGTACAGCCGCCAGGAGGATGATGTCCTCATCCCGTACCTCCATGAGAACTACAAGGTGTTGTTCAGCCATGTGCCACAGCATGCCCAGCAGCGGGACAACCTGTGGCAGGATCTATGCAGAAGGGTGAACAATGTGGGTGGCCATAACCGCACCTACCAGCAGGTGCGCAGACACTGCATGGACTTGATATGACATGCAAAACAGCGTGCCACTGCAATCGCCAAGGAACAAGGTGGAACAGGTGGTGGGCCACCAACCCAGCCCCCACTCACACACACCGAGGAGCTACTGGTCAGTCTGGGGACACCCTCAGAACAGCATCCACACACACTAGCTGCCATTGTGGAGGTGGGTGCCTCCCAACCAATGAGCCTGGAGTTGCCTGGTAAGTCAGTACTGCACATATGGCTATTATATCCCATTTAGTTGCATGTGTCACTGTACATTATGTAAAGTAACAACATATGCAAGGTATGTGGACACACATGCTGCATACTACAGTATGCTACCCTGTGTATGCACACATGTGCATACTATATGCTATTATATAGGTGAATGTGTTAACATGCACAGTGCACCCTGTGGCTGTCATACAGTCATGGATAATGTTCATACTACTGTGTCACCCCTATACAGGTATCTCTGGCATGCTGCATAGACATGAGTCCATTGCAGGTGAGACTGTCATCAGTATCAGGCATGTTAAAGCATAGATATATTTGCCATGTGACCAGTTAACAGTTGCACACTTGATGTTCGTTCCAGTCACGATATACAGGTCGCATCACCCATCATTCATACAGGCAACCCATGTGCAATATATACAAATGAAATGATACACCGACTTGAAACCACAGTAGTTGTCATTGCTACATGTGTGGTCAGCTGTGCAGACAACGGTGGAGGTGTTCTACAATGGAGGCATATGTTGTATGCATTGGAACAACATGTGTGGTACGCAAACAGTACCACACAGTGAGCTGTGATATGGGCAGCCCACAGGTGTCACCATTGTGTTATATGCCCCTACATTGGGTGCACACATTCTGATGTGCCATCTGACATGTCCCAGACATGTAGTGTTCTGGCTGCAATATTGTCACACTATCCCATGACCCATACCTCACATACCAAACATACAACCCGTTGTCTGCATAACCCTGTGGATGGTGACATATCTGACATCTATGGGTGTATGTCATATGGGACAACACAGACATGTGAGATAGATGGCCATCACACACATTTGGCCAACACATGTGCACACATGACCATGGGGGATGGCCAGAGACATGTAGCCATGCAGTAGACATGTGTGGACAATGTGCAACAGGGTGTATACACATTGTCCACACATGGTCCAATTATAGCCTTAGTTGACTGATTATACAGTTGATGTGGTACACTGGACATCCTAAAAGCCTGTGCACAGCTAGTGGAGGTGTCACTGAAGTCTACCATATAAGATCTGTTGAACATCACAACTGTGTCATAGCATGACAGTAGTCACCTGTACAGCTTCCACAGACATTCACACCACATCAGGCCACAGGTACTGTACATTTCCCTTGCTGCTGTAAGACATCACCATTAGCTGTGCACCTCGTGTGTGTGGTACATCAATGTCATGTGGGAAATGGTGAATTGACATGTCCGCTATGTGTGGACATGGTTGCCAGGCAGCTAAGACCCTGTAGTTCTTGTGCAGGGGTGTCATCTGTAGGTCCTCCAGTGACCTGTCATTTGACACAGCATGGTTTGGTGTGTATACACCTCAGTGTCGTGGGTCACAATCCACCGTTATGTCATGGGTATGCATGCAATTATGGCTATGCAATTTGTACATATTATGCATTGCACAGCAATATAAATGCCTCATGATGCCATGCAATGGCACAGTGTCTGTACTTCACACTGTATAGCAATGTAGATGGCTCACACTACCCTTCCATGCTCATGCACATTTGCTAAACATGCATTCTATCTGTAGGGCATACAGACAACACCGCAATGTGATGCCCATTACGATGCTGTACATGTGTCAGGACACCATTGTGTCAGACATGTATGCATGTTAATGCACATGTCAGCAGATTACATTTCAAGGTCACGTCAGCCATGTGTACTGTTATCCTGTTTTGGTCCACATGGTGTATCACGAGGATGCATGCATACTACCATGATTGTGTGAAATGCATAGCTACTGATATGACACCTGCTTGCTGTAGTGTGCACCCCAGGGAGGTATGCTTACTAACACTATTAATGTCTGAGCTGCATGCCCTCTGCTGTATCACAGGCATGCTGCATGCCATCTGTCAAATCACATGCATGGTGTGTATGTGTGTCTCTGTGTGTGTGTGTCTGTGTGTGTGTGTCTGTGTGTGTGTGTGTGTGTGTGTGTGTGTGTGTGTGTGTGTGTGTGTCTGTGTGTGTGTGTGTGTGTGTCTATTGTAATTTAAAGTCTTTCTTTGCATTCACAGGTGATGTAGGTGCGTTACCCTCCTGCGGTCCATCTGATGTTAGTGTCCCCACAGATACCAGCAGTGATGAACATATGCATGAGGTACAGGCAGGGTTGTCAGGGGCTGAATCTGTGCCAATGGTTGCCATCCCAGCTATGTCCCCCTCTTCCCCGCACACAGTTCTGCTTCCAACACATACCACATCACCAGTGGCCATAGAGGAAGGACAGTCAGTGTCTGTTAGCATGGAACAGGAATGTGTGGTGGCTACAGAAGGTGTGTCTACACACCATGGTGTCAGTGTAATGACTGCAGATGTGCCACACAGGCATGTGGCCGGTGCTGCTCGTAGGAGGACCTCTGGCAGACATGCACCTGCAGGACAGAGCGCAGCAGCTGGTATCACCAGACGCATGTTCCAGGCTGTAATGGCGGCACAGGCACATGCTGAATGGCAGAACAGAGAAGGGCAGAGGCTGCAGATGGCTGCTAACCGTACCCTAAATGACAACATCCAGGCATTGGCAAATGCTCAATGGCAGATTGCTGATGTTCTGGACCGGCGATTAGGTGACATGGTTGGAATCCTTGACCATGGCATGGCAATCCGCGAGCGTGAGCTGTCTGTGCTGGAACATCTGGTAGGAGTGAAGTGTAGGCCACGTGGATGTAGGCCAGCTACACCACCTAGTACAGGTCAACGTGAGCATGCCACCTCACATGCCTGCTCCCATAGTGCTGGTAGCAGTAGCAGTGCAGCTGGTGCTGCGCTGTCCACACCAGGACACAGCAGGCCATGTGGACGTGGCCCTGGATGTTCCCAGTGGGGACATGGTTCCAGTGGACATGTGTCATCAGACAGTAGCCAAGCTGTACCTCCGCCTGGTAGTGCCCGTGCAACCCCTGGCAGGCACAGGTCACATGGCCATGGCCGGACACAGTGAGCAGTACAACCTGGTCTGTACAATCTGGAGCTGTCAATAATACCCCGTGTAGGCCTCACAAAAGGCAGAACTGTGTGCACACATACACGCACACAGCAAAGACATCTTAATGGGCACCACAACACCCACATGCACACTGAACAGACATGTCCAATCATATCACTGGCCCTTACCCACACACAAGATGTCATCCATTGGTGCAGCCTATGTTTCTGGCAAACATTATCACCCTGTGCATATGATGAAGCTTGTGCCGCATCCCTGTCATCCACACCATTGGTGCAGGGACATGCTCAAATGGTCTGATGCACAGGGTGAACAGAATAATGCGAAGTGTATATTACATTAGTTGTGTAAGAATAGTGAGAGAAGTGTATATTACATTAGTTATGTGTGAATAGTGAGAGACGTGTATATTACATTAGTTGTGTACTGTTGACATGCACCAGACATACCATGTAGTACAGGTTTAGCATGCATTGTTATATGTTCACAGTATGTGTCTCTGTAACAACAGTAACAGCATGTTGGTAATGATGCCCTGGTTCCCTCCTTATGATCTACTTGCATGTGCCTACAGGTAGCACTGTTTGCAGTCTCCCATGTGTAACTGTGTACTCACAGGCACATATGGCAATATCAGCATGCTATACGTAGCCTCAGCCTGACTGTTGGAAAGTCTAGCATAACACAGATGTCCACACATATACTGATCCAGAAGCATGTGGGCAGTTTAATAGGCTACAGTGGCTAGAGACGTGACATCCATACCAGGTCACATCACAGGTATGTTGACATGGTGCAGGGGTTGTACACAGCGGTCTGGCCAATGATAGTGTTAGAGGCCACTTGATAGCATGAGGCCTCACTGTGTAGCAGTAATACCCTGTCACATTACAGGAACATGCTAACACTCACGGGGTCAACAACACTATAATGCACACCTCATAGTGTTGAGGTGAGGACCCTTGCCTATGTGGTCATCACCGTCACAGTACTGTGAACCCACACGACGCAACACAGAGAAAGAACATGTACAGGTAGCCAGTGCGGCTGAGACCGATGGCATCAACGGGGCAGTGGACTGCATCACCATGAGGGGTTAGGGATCCTGTGTGTTCTGTCACTCCATGCACCAGACAGCCATACATACCTACATACACACACACACACACACACACCACACCTGCCTACATCATGCTTTCCACACTGCAGTATGTACAGATCTCTACAACAGTGTACAGGGGTGTGTAACAATTGGGATGTATTCCCCACCATATGTGGTATATATGGTCACACAAGCAAACACACATGGCAGTACTGTGAATGATACACCTGCTATATGTTGATACGTCTGACAGACATACAGCAGTATTGGCCGCATTTTGTGTACCAACACTACCTTCGGCAATTGTGCTGCTATATGCACATGGGAGGATGTAAGTGTTACAGGTGTCAAGTGATGTACTGTCAGTAACACCTGACCGCTGTGTAGGTTTTATGTCTCCACCGTCAAGTAACGGTAACATAGCGTACTGTTTGCACATGTAATGGTAGGATGGCGTGTGCCACACCTGTGAGCTGTCCCCTGCAAACATCCATCTACACAGGTGGATCACCACTTTATGTACACAAATCCATCCATACCTGCTGTACATCCTACTGTACTGTCAGTATGTCACCATATACAGGTGTCAATGATGGGGCTGCATTGCAACTGCATGTTGTAGTTAGGCACAGATGAGTTACTTACATCAGCTACTGCACATGCATGGTAGCTGCATGCACACTACAGACTGTACATGTGTGTTGGTCCTACATGCCTGTCATGTAGCCATGTTTGTATGCATTGCAATTGGTGGACATGTGTGTTGACATACATAACACATGGACTGTTGTATGATATGATGGGTGTCATGGGTAACTAGTACAGAGGGAATGTGTCCTTGGTCAACATTGCTGCCTCATGTACTGTTAGCATTCAACAGCCATGGACCCACCTTCCATTTGCGTGCATATGATTGCTGTAGCCACTTGTCTGCACAGAGGACAGCAAAAGCTATGCTATGTACATATGTGTTGTGTGTGTGTGATCCATGCACATATCCACTGTAATTACATGTATGACATAGCAAAACATGTGTGTTCATTGGTGTACAGCGACAGTCATCTGTCACAGCTGTGTAAGACCCAGGGCTCCTGGTATGTGTAGAGCTGACCTGGTTATGTACAGTGGTATCATTGCAATGCATAACACATGATGGAACCCTGTCGGTACATGTGTAGTCTGCACAGTTGCTGTAGACCTATGTACAGTCCACTGGTCATGAGTCACACGGTGTTATGTTAATGTATGGATGTGTATTGCTGGTCCAATGACATGGTAATGTCGGAGGGCTACATTGTAGATTGTGGTGTGTACCTCTGTGATATGCACCTGAGACATCTGTGATAGCTCCTGAGTGTGTATTGGTCAATACATGTGAGTGTACGTGGGAACAGTAATACCATACTGTGCCCTTCTGTGTTTAGAATCCGTGTGCATGCAAGATGGCCCTTTGCAACTGCTAAGTGTGTGAGCATACCCAGTACGCCGTTGTGTAGATGGAGACACAGTACATTCCAAACTGCGCCCTTCCGTGTTTAGAATCCGTGTGCATGCAAGATGGCTTTTTGCAACTGTTAAGTGTGTAAGCATGCCCAGTACGCCATTGTGTAGATGGACACACAGTACATTCCAAACAGATGTGTGATACTAAGCGTGTGGGCATGGCCATTGACATCCTGTATAGCGATGGTGGTCATCCAGGCAACAGATGTCCATTTTCAATGTCACGATGGATGCCTACATTGAACACACTGGTTGCTGTCTTGAAGGGTGTACTGTCTGTGGCGCATCCCACATCTATGTAGTGCTGTTGTAGTGCTCCGTAGATATTTAGTTGCCCCAATCACACCACTGCTGTGTGTTTGTCTATGTCTACCTTGGGACAGTAATATGCTTTCAGACTGCTCACTCTCTATACATTCCCTATCGGAATCCTTGCCTTTGCGGATGATGTCACCCCCCTAGAAGTATGCCTCTGGGAGTGCTGTGCTCAGTAATCTCAGTAGCGCATTCTGTAAATGCGTAATGCTGTAGTGTGATAAGGTAGTTAGGTGTATGTTTGACTGCCAGCCCTGTCAAGTGTGTGTGTGTGTGTGTGTGTGTGTGTGTGTGTGTGTGTGTGTGTGTGTGTGTGTGTGTGTGCGTGTGTGTGTGTTTGCGCGCATGCTCCCGTCCGCCTGGGGACTCAGTCTTGCTTTTAGACGCCGCACACCACAGCAGTTTCCTACCGACGTCTTTGCCTTTGCTGATGATGACATGCACCTAGATGTCTGCCTCTGGGACTGCTGTGCTTAGTAATGTTGATAGTGTGTTCTGTAAATATGTCATGCTGTAGTGTGTTAGGATAGTTAGGTGTATGTTCGACTCCCAGCCCTGCCAAGTGTGTGTGTGTGTGTGTGTGTGTGTGTGTGTGTGTGTGTGTGTGTGTGTGTATGTGTGTTTGCGCGCATGCTCCTGTCTTCCTGAGGACTCAGTCTTGCTTTTAGATGCTGCACACCACAGCAGTTTCCTACCGACGTCTTTGCCTTTGCGGATGATGACACGCACCTAGATGTCTGCCTCGGGGACTGCTGTGCTTGGTAATGTCGGTAGCGCGTTCTGTAAATGTGTCATGCTGTAGTGTGTTAGGGTAGTTAGGTGTATGTTTGACTCCCAGCCCTGCCAAGTGTGTGTGTGTGTGTGTGTGTGTGTGTGTGTGTGTGTGTGTGTGTGTGTGTGTGTTTGCGCGCATTCTTCAGTCTGCCTGGGGACTCAGTTTTGCTTTTAGACGCCGCACACCACAGCAGTTTGCTACCAATGTCTTTGCCTTTGCGGATGATGACATGCACCTATATGTCTGCCTCTGGGACTGCTGTGCTTAGTAATGTCAGTAGCGTGTTCTGTAAATGTGTCATGCTGTAGTGTGTTAGGGTAGTTAGGTGTATGTTCGACTCCCAGCCCTGTCAAGTGTGTGTGTGTGTGTGTGTGTGTGTGTGTGTGTGTGTGTGTGTGTGTGTGTGTGTGTGTGTGTTTGCGCGCATGCTCCCGTCCGCCTGGGAATTCAGTCTTGCTTTTAGATGCCGCACACCACAGCAGTTTCCTACCGACGTCTTTGCCTTTGCGGATGATGACACACACCTAGATGTCTGCCTCTGGGACTGCTGTGCTTAGTAATGTTGATAGCGTGTTCTGTAAATACGTCATGCTGTAGTGTGTTAGGGTAGTTAGGTGTATGTTCGACTCCCAGCCCTGCCAAGTGTGTGTGTGTGTGTGTGTGTGTGTGTGTGTGTGTGTGTGTGTGTGTGTGTGTGTGTGTGTGTGTGTGTGTGTTTGCGCGCATTCTCCCATCTGCCTGGGGACTCAGTCTTGCTTTTAGACATCGCATACCACAGCAGTTTGCTTCCGACATCTTTGCCTTTGTGGATGATGACACGCACCTAGATGTCTGCCTCTGGGACTGCTATGCTTAGTAATGTCGGTAGCGCGTTCTGTAAATGCGTCATGCTGTAGTGTGTTAGGGTAGTTAGGTGTATGTTTGACTCCCAGCCCTGCCAAGTGTGTGTGTGTGTGTGTGTTTCCAGCTGCATGACAACAGTGCATTGCTTTGACAGTATTCACTCTCCATAACATCTGTGTGGCGTCTTTGCCTTTGATGCTGCTGTCTGCAGGCTAGACGTGTGCCTGTGTGAATCATGTGATCCACTGATCACGGTAGCGCGTTTTGTAATTGCGTAATGCTGTCATGTGGTACAGTGCTTACGTTTATGTTCTGCTCCCAACCCTGCCACGTGTGTGTGTGTGTGTGTGTGTGTGTGTGTGTGTGTGTGTGTGTGTGTGTATATGTATATATATATATATATATATATATATATATATATATATATATATATATATATATATATATATATATATATATATATATATATATATATATATATATATATATATATATATATAAATAAATATATATGTATATGTGTGTATATTGTATATAGATATGTATGTTGGGATTATCACTCTTGACTGTGCTGCATTGTCTGTATGTGAGCACCTTGGATGTATGTACATCTGCTATGGCTCTGTGATAGTGCACATACTGTGTGCTGTAGTGATCATGGGTTATACATGTGTAGTGACCAGTTATTGTGTTGCTGGGTATTACACGGGCATTTGAAACAATGTTAGTGCAGCACCTTTGACTGGTCGTATGCAGATCTCGGCAACAGTCAGCAGTGGTTATTACATTGGAGTGTGAGTATGGCTCATATCCGTCTGTAGTAACTGTCAATTCTATGCACCCCAGGTTAACATTACAGACGCACATTTATCCACAGGTTGTGGTACAGATCCCAGGACTCTATGTGTAGACATTGACAGGTGCAGTACTGGGTTGTGTTGGATGCATGGAGGGGGTGTCCATGGCCAGTAATGGGGATCTCTACAGCCTGGCAGGTACGGTTTGTGACTGTCCCACAACCTCCTGCATATGGCTGACACATGCTGTACTTGTGTATATGCAGACACACACACTTACCACAAACAGCTACGGCTATCACATACACACACCCATTGCACCACCATTGGGCCATGCAATAACCGTTGTCCCTTACACACACACACCTACGTGTACATTGGATGGCTCTTTGACAGCTCTGGAAATTTTAACACCACACCCTGTGCATATGATGTCACCTGTGCCACCACCTGTGATGTGTAACACTGATGCAGGATCTGACTAACCTGGTGCTGCTGCACACAGTGGCTTTATTCCACTGTATTGATGTTAGCATGCTGTTAACACACAGTGTGTTACTTCCAGGTGTACTTCAGCAGGCATGATGCATTGCAGCTGTGACCATCACTGTAGCATAGTTTACAGCACTGTTACCTCTGATGATGTAGTCTCCATCCATGTGCCATTTCACTGATGTGTGTAGTATTGGCAGCATGTGTGTCTGTGTGTGCAGTATGTGTGTGATGTGTGTAGTACACATGTATACCTGCTTACAAATGCATACACGACATTACATGGGCTTCACCATTCATACACTAGCTTACTCATTCTTCCACACACGCACACGGGCTAACATGCGCGCACACATGCTTACTCGGGCTTACTGGCGCACATGGGAGCAGACACACTGTAGGCAGGTTTGCAGGTCACATCGGTGGTATCTATGGCGTACGCCGTCAGTCTCCTAACGTTCCCTAGGATAGCTCATGACATGCCTCTTCCACTGAGTACTGACAGCACACATGTGACACTGCTCCGGTGAGGTTACAGTGTTTTGTACATACACACTCCTGTTGTCACCTATCTTCTACTCTAATAGTCCCCTTAACCTACACTACACTGTAGAGGCTTGGCCCATATGGCATGACATGTTGTGATTCACTATGCTCAGCCTCACCTGCCTCACATTGCCTATAAATGCTTCGTTACATCTCTGACAGAGCGCTTCCACTCATAGGTACCAGTACGCAGTAGCCATGTTGTCTCCAGCTTGCCATTCATCTGCATGGTGTACTAACATCTAACTAAACCTACATTTTGTATGTATATTATCCATATGTCTTGTTTTGAAGCGCAGCGTGTTCTCGTGGCGCTGCGCTACGCTTCCACACCAGAGATGGGGGGAAGACAACTACTGGTTCATTGATATCCAATGGACAAAGCCGCCACTGGCCTTGGACTTGGACATTGGCATGCTTCTTCAACTGTATTCATACTGTATTTGCAGCTGTCATTGCTCTGTTTAGCAACGTGTAAAACGTTAGTCGCATAACATCCGGATACATTTCTGCACATAACTCTGCTCTTGCACAGACAGCTTACTGTTTCATGTATCACGTAATTATGTAGGGTTACCACCTGTCCCACTTTGCGAGGGACAGTCCCTCTCTTTGGGCAGTTGTGTCTGCAATTTTTGTGAGAAATGTAAATGCCCTGAGATTTTAGGACAACATTATTTTCTATATTGTATGTAAAGTTGCATAAAACAGCTGAAACACACCTATGTTATCTGAGAACAGAATAAAAACAAAAATGCTACAAGAATAAACTTTTTTCAGCAAACAAACAACTGAAGTTCTGTTTACTGTACTGGCCGTGGGTAATGTTTTGCTGTTTTGCCCTGCACAAAATGCACAAATGTCCCACTTTGTCCCCATTTGGCATTTGGCAACCCTATAATAACATAATTTGCATAGTTTACACATACAAATGGGGTATGTTGCAAATCCCAACATTGTCCGTGCATGTTTGTGTTACGGGCGGTCTTGCACGCCCCTGCGGGTGTTTGTTGAATAGCCTGGCAGTCATCTTTCCTTGCTGTACTCTCACTCAATCCATACACGCTGAAGGCGTTATGTATCATGGCCTAGGCTTTGCTGTGTGCTCTGTCTATTTGTGGTGTATGCATGGCTGTGGGTATGTCCCACTGTCATCATTGGTAAAGGTGACACCCTATAGGTACTTCCTGTAGACTGCTGTGTCATTTGACATGTCAGCACATACCTGCTGATGAACGTCCTACTGCAGCGCTTTTCATACCTTCTGTGTTATCTTGCGGTCGATAATGCTGTTTCCTCAGACATGTATCTGTTTCTGATCATACCTATTAACCTCCTAGTGCAAAACATCTGTACAAAGCCTAACATGATGGGGAGAGAGATAGGGGCAGATTCTACATATTGCTCTTACAAACGTAGATAGTTGACAGTATTATAGGTTTTGCATTAGTATGACCTTTCTGAGGGATTTGGTACAAATGAAAGTTTTTTGCTGAATAGCGAAGTTTTAATGTTGTTTTTTATAAGGCAAGAATAATAAAGTCTTTTGCACTTCATCGCTCATCCTACTGTCTGGTTCTTCTAACAGTGGAATTACTGCTTTGGTGCTTATTGCTTTGATTTGGTTCATTACTGGTTTCTTAAATACATATGTTTATCATTATTTAATGACGCCAGTTCTCAGGTATTTGGCAGACAGGTACAGATTGTGAGAGGAACACACCACACATATGAGGCATACATCTGCACATTCGTACAGTTATGCCAATACACACAATACATGACACCATCACAGGCCAGTTACCATTACATTCCTATTGCAGGACACACCCACCCACTGGGTTATATTCCTCACACAGGCCAACAGGTGCTTATCCACACTACTTATTCCATCATGTACCTTATGTGTACACTGGTATTTGTGCTTTCCGTCAGTGGCAGAGCTCACGTATGAGTATGAGGGACTGGACACTGTATCGGTGACACTGCATGACACCCTGAGGGATACATGTCGTTTGAGTCTATTAACCTTCCACATTGACTTTCACAGGCCATACGTTGTAATTCACATTTGTGGACAAACATGCTTATGACTTGTACATGTTTTGTCATTTGTCCTGACATCTTTCTTCTCACCTGTCCACCTAGTATCACTAGTTCTGTACATTTCATTAGGATGGGTTACCTTCATACCTCTCACCTGTACACATTATGGGTATACGCCCTGGGGTTTGACCTATGATTCTGTTACATTTGTCATGATAATGTGCCTTTCTGATAGATTGCTGGCAAGCCATGACGGACTAAGCGGTTAGGTAATCATGACTGACATTTCTATTTCATGATTACTAACTCTCATAACATTCATATTCCCGACTACGCAATTATTCTATCAATGGTCTGACTTTGTCTGAGGTATATTTAATATAGTCCCTATTTGTCTGTCGTGTACTATGCCTTAGTCCAGCTGTCTTATTCTGACTTTCTGGCAGGTATGGTTACCATCTTGTTCGTATGCATGTCCATCCATGATAATCACCTACATGACACTGATATAGGTCCCTACGTCTTCCCCCAATGGTTTACACAATATCCAGTGGATGGGTTGCACCTTTTTGGTGAATATAGGCATGTGCTATACCCACATAGGTATATTGATCACTCCCATGGGGCGTACCTAATAGATCTGTGCCAACCAACACCTTGGCCCAATTCTGCATACCCATGATTCCCATACCTGACACACCTCCACAGTACCCATTAGACATGTTTAATGTGAGTGATAATAAAGTGTGAGGACACTTCCGAGCACTCCCCACTCTGCGGATATCAGCTCATATGTCATACTTTCAATCAACCCATGTGTTATTACCCTTGCACCTGCTACTGTTGCATGTACAGCTATATCGTAGTTGCATCTGTGACGTCTTTAGCATCAATGACGGTTCGCACTTCGTACAGATCAATTTTTGGGGTCCTGCAAAGGACACCTATATTCATGTTTAACGTGTAGAACATGCAGGCCCTGTCACACTGGTACTTTCCGGGAAATGGTTTGGAAACCATCGGTGTATTCTCCTTTCATGCATGTCTGTCTGTCTATCCATATTAGCTATACCGTGACCTATTTATGTACATGTGTTATATGTACAGGGACATATGTTTGTTGTGTATATATCTATTCATGTACTGTGTGTGTATGTATATATATATATATATATATATATATATATATATATATATATATATATATATATATGTACATATATACATATGTCTGTACATTCCTCATCTTGTAATTTGCTTTGGATTATGTCTGTGGATATATGTGTATATATATCTCCATATCATACCTTTCAACTGTACAGATTTCCACTGCATGTACAGCTGTTTGCCTCTTATATTTGCTCCATTTTTCATAACCTTGTGTCTATCTGGCAAGTTAGTGGCATATCATTAAAGACTGACGTTGGTAAATAATGACAAACATTTCAGGTTACGACTTCATACCCTTCAGAGAATCCATGCTAGTGACACACCTGTTATTCTATCCACTTTCTATGTTTGTTAGGCAATATCTGGGGATTGTCCCTATTTGTACCAGTAGTTGTCATGGCTTTGTCCGGTTTCGTACTTTACGGGGTTAATAGGTATGAGCCATGTACATAGAACATGGGAAAAACACCATTCATTTTCTATTCTGTGAGCAGATTACACACGCGCAGGCGCACTTGCATATCCTTATTGTGGGTTACATATGTTTCATAGATAATTGTGCTTCCGTGAACTTTCATAATTCTGACCATAACAGTTTCATATCTGTATTCCAGTTTACGGACTACTGCGAAACACACATTCACCTTTACGTATTTGAATGTGTGTACAGCACGAACGCTTTCATTACACTTTCAAGTTATATGTGCAGTGGTCGTAGGTCAACCGGGACTGCATTCACATTGGCCGGATACCGGAACTGCTATTCTATTGGTGTTCTCCCTCATTGATATGCATACCCATAGTACTTAGCTACATCAACATATGCCTCACCGCTTCACCTATGACACAGGCATCCATTCTCCTGCTGGGAAAAAGGTGGTACTACATATTACACATTCCCTATTGCCTACTGCTGTGGACTCCGGCTGCATTGTTAATCACTCTGAGGATATGCAGAACACCAAGGTATAGTCCAGCCACATACAGGTCTTTGATTGTCAGGGTGTTCATGTAATGATCTGGGTTTAGGCTTGTCCACCTGGTGCACGGAACTTCCCTGGCCGAGGTCAAATGTCAGATGAAGCATATGGACAGGGATTATGTCCCTATTTTGAAGTTTTACCTGTGTTTCTAGACACAGGTGTTTGGGCACCTGTCAGCAGCTTATTCTGTTGGCATTACATATTATGGGTGGGGTTGTTACAGTCCATACTCCACGGTGAGGGGTGTTCCCATTCACATTTGACTATTACCTGTATACAGTCATACGGGGATTATTATTTTTGGACATGAAGTGACTACAGGTACGCAGCTGTACATTACACAAGTGTGAAGTGCTGTTCCTGTAAATATGTACGGACCATACCTCTCAACCTCTTAGAGCACCGAACTTGTGCAAAACATACATGATGGGGGGACAATTAGGGACACATTTTAACGATTGCTCATACAAGCTTAGAACGTTGATAGAATGCTAGGTTTTGCATTAGCATGACTTTTCTGCAGGTTGTGGAGTCTTATACTCAGGATATTTCTCATTATTTAGTGACGTCAATCCTCAGCTATTTACCACACTGGTGCAGATTGTCGGAGGCACACAACACTATGGGGCGAACCTGTGGTCATTCTTAGGGTTGCCACCTTTTTGACTGCCCAAAGTGGGACATGTTCTGTAGAGATGTCAGATTTTCCAGGACAAAACATACCTACAGCCGTGCATAGTACAGAACTTTAACTTTTTTTGTACATATAATAGCTTATTGTAGTAACATTTGTATTGCTTATGCTACTTCACATAACATATTGAGGATTCATATATAAAATAACTGTTTTATGCGACTATTAAAGTAAATTAGGAAATAACATTGTCCTAAACTCTCAGGACATTTTCTATGTCTTGATTTTTTTCACAGGACACAACTGCCTACAGAGGGACTGTTACTAGCAAAGTGGGACAGGTGGTGACCCTAGTCATTCTGCGAATATCCGGACAGTTGAGTGATATGGCACAGACCTCTGTAATATGCTGTTGTGTTCCGGCACAGCAGTAGCTCAGCATTAAAGACTGCAGTTGGAACGTGCTGACAGACAGTTGGGTTTCAGACTTCATACTCCAGACATTAATGCCAATGTGCAAACTGTTATTCTATCAAATTCTATGTTTGTAAGAGATATGTTTACAGATTGTCCCTGATTTTGGACCTTTGTCTCACTTATATTCACGGCTCTGTCCAGATATCTTGCTCACACAGGTTGACAGGTATGGTCAGTCACGACTGCATACAGTCAGTGTCCCTCACACTTGATCAGGGTTGACCTGTTTACGTAAGTGTCTTCCTCGCCATCATGCCATTTTCCACTTTGCAGATGTGTGCATTATATTCTCCCTCCTATTCGTGTCTGGACACGTGCGTCACGGGAAGGTATTTTATCCTGGGTGGTAGGTTATGCATGCCCATTTAGGGCTGGATAGTGTCATGGACCTCCACTGCACATTCTGACTTG